>NC_048298.1:162954213-163077576 GCF_013100865.1 Trachemys scripta elegans | reverse complement strand
AATTCGACATGGCCATGTCGAATTTAGCGCTACTCCCCTCGTCGGGGAGGAGTACAGAAGTCGAATTAAAGAGACCTCTATGTCGAACTAAATACCTTCGCGGTGTGGACGGGTGCAGGGTTAATTCGATGTAACGGCGCTAACTTCGACATAAACGCCTAGTGTAGACCAGGCCTAACAAATTTATTAGAGCATAAGCTTTCGTGGACTACAGCCCAGCATCCGAAGAAGTGGGCTGTAGTCCACGAAAGCTTATGCTCTAATAAATTTGTTAGTCTCTAAGGTGCCACAAGTACTCCTGTTCTAGCAAATATGCTTATTGCATAGTCCAAAACTTCCTTTCTAGGTGGTCTGAGCCCTAGCTACCAAAACCGTTACTTCCTCTTCCTGCCCCTGACATTATCTAAGGCAGTGGTTTTCAAACTTTTTTTTCTGGCGACCCAGTTGAAGAAAATTGTTGATGCCCATGACCCAACGTAACTGGGGATGAGGGATTTGGGTGTGGGAGGGGCTCAGGGCTGGGGCAGAGAGTTGGGGATGAGGGCTGCTGGGTGGGGCCAGGAGTGAGCGGTTCAGGGTGTTGGAGGGGGATGGGTCAGGAGGTTGGGGGGTGCAGGGCTTTGGGCCAGGGGTGCAGGCTCTGGGGTGGGGCTGGGGATGAGGGGTTTGGGATGCAGGAGGGAGCTGTGGGTTTGGGGGGGCAGGGGGTTGGGCTGTGGGAGGGGGTCAGGGCTCAGGGCTGGGGGTGCAGGCTCTGGGGTGGGGCTGGGGATGAGCGAGCTCTCGGTTTGGGGGGTGGGCTCAGGGCTGTGAACCAGCCAATAGGAGTGCGGAGCCATTGCTCAGGGCGGGGACAGTGCACGGAGCCCCGTGGACCCCCCCCCCCCCCGCCTAGGAGCTGGACCTGGGGGTGCAGCACGGTGTTGGAACAGGTAGGGACTAGCCTGCCTTAGCTGGGCAGCACTGCCGATGGGACTTTTAACGGCTTGGTCAGCAGTGCTGACCAGAGCTGCAGTGACCCAGTGCCTTACATTCTGTGAGACAGTACTGGGTCGCGACCCACAGTTTGAAAACCACTGATCTAAGGTATAGTTATGTGTCATCGGTGCAAAAATCTGCATCATACAGAAAATAAAAATGCATGGTAAAATAAATTAGATTTAATATCAACACAAGTTACTGTGCTGACTGTATTCATTTTTATATGTAATTTAAATGGTGGTTTTGAATTAAAACTCTGGCTACTGTAGAATTGGTAGGGACATTGCTGAGTCCAGGGACTTTGCTGCAGAATCTAGGCCAGGGGTCTCAAACTCAGATGACCTCGAGGGCCGCATGAGGACTAGTTCATTGGCCCGAGGGCCGCATCACTGACACCCCCCACTTGCTGCCCCTGGCCCCGCCCCAACTCCACCCCTTCCATGAGGCCCCGCCCCTGTCCCACCTCTTCCCTGCCCCCATTCCAACCCCTTCCCCGAAGTCCTCACTCCAACTCTGCCCCCTCCCTGCCCCCAGGGGGTGCAGGAGGGGTGTGGAGTGTGGCAAGGGCTCAGGGCAGGGAGTTGAGGTGCAGGAGGTGTGCAGGGTATGGCAGGGAATTGGGGTGTGGGGTGCAGGATGTGTGCAGGGGGCTCAGGGCAGAGTTGGGGTGTGGGAGGGGTGAGGGGTGCAACAGGGGGTTGGGGTGCAGTGTGTGGCAAAGGGCTCCAGGCAGAGGGTTGGGGTGCAGGAGGGGTAAGGGGTGCAGGGTGTGGCAGGGGGCTCCGGGTAGGGGGTTGGGGTGCAGAAGGAGTACGGGCTCCAGCCCAGCGCTACTTACCTAGAGCGGATCCAGGGTGGCAGCGCCGTGCACCGCAGCCAGGACAGGCTCCCTGCCCTGGCCCTGGCCCCGGCCCTGGCCCCGCTCCAGGAAGCAGCACCAGGTGCTGGTCTTGCTGCTCCTCTAGGTACCTCCCCCAAAGCTCCCATTGGCTGTGGTTCCCAGTTCCCGGCCAATGGGAGCTGCAAGAGCATGGAGCCCTCTACTCGCCTCCTACCCCCCTGCCCGGGGCTGCAGGGACATACAGTAGTTCAGCCACTTCAGGGAGCGGTGCGGGGCTCACGGCGGCACGAGGTGGGGGGGGGGGGTGCGGGGGGCTTGGCGGGCTGCACAAAAGAACCCCACGGGCCACATGTGGCCCGCAGGCCATGTGTTTGAGACCTCTGATCTAGGCCCAACTTATTTTGGAATAAACAGAGCCTTGGTTAATGCACTAAAGTTAATACAGTGTAGAATAAACTGTGTGCAAGGGGTAGGGTTGTGGCTGTTTTGGGAGTCGTAGCGTGAAATTTTAATGTTTTTGTGTGACTAAAATTAGCCTTAACATTGTCTTAATATAGCATTATGCTTAATTATATTTGATTTGTGTGTATTGCTATTTGTGATGGAAACTACAAGAGTTGTGCAACTTGATGAATACACTTTTTATTTCACCTATATACTCAATATTTTCCTGTTCTTCTTTGAGTGCTTGCTCATGTTGATTCCATTCTAGATGTGTGCACGCCCACGTGCACATTCCTCGGAGTTTTTTGCTTTAGCAGTATCCGTAGGGTTGGCTGTGGTGCCCCCTTGAAAGCCACACTCATGCGTTGGTATATTAGGCGCTGCTGGCCCTTCGCCCTGTCAGTTCCTTCTTGCTGCCCATGATGGTTGGTCCGAGTACCTCCTCCTTGCATTGCAAAAGCATTAGCAGTTCTTTACAATCCATTGTCTGTCTTCTTTATTCATAGTTTGTCAGAGCCACCCAGAGGATTCAGGGGGCCTGGGGCAAAGCAATTTCGGAGGCCCCTTCCATAAAAGAAAGTTGCAACACTATAGAATACTATATTCTCGTGGGGGCCCCTGTGGCCCCAGGGCCTGGGGCAAATTGCCCCACTTGCCCCCCTCCCCCCCCCCTGCCCTGTAGTTTCTAGGTACTTAGTTAGCCATTAAGTTAACTGTGTTAAGTAGTTTGGTAGTTAGAGTCCTGGCTGGGACTTTGCCCTGGAGCGGGACAGGCCCTTTTCCCCCAGCTTCTAACCATGCTCATCATGCAACAGGCCAGTGCCTATTAATGCCCCCCCCCCCCCAAAAGCTGTTTGAAGTGCTTGGGGAAGTCCCATAGAAAGGACTAATGCAGAATCTGTAAAAAAACAAAACAAAAAAAACGCAACTTTTGCCCTTGAACCCAAAAGGGGCGGGATATCTGCCTTCGGGGGCAGGGGTAGACGCTGGCTTCTGGCCCACGCTGCTCCCAGACTCAGCACTTGGGATCTGGGCACCGGGTTTCAGCTGTGGGGCTCTGTGGCCCCCCTGAAAGGACTCGTGGACCCTAGGGGGCCCTGGACCCCCCGTTGAGAACTGCTGGCCAAATCGTTGTGGCAGACCCCCTCTTCCATTCCGCTGACTTCTAAGAAGGCGGAAAAGAAGTACTACGTCCCTGCAAAAGAGTTTGAATATCTGTATGCACACCCTCCTGCAGCGTCACTGGTGGTGTCCGCTATTAATGAAAAGGACAGGGAGGGCCAAATCAGTGGTATGCCAAAAAACAAAGACACCAAGAGACTGGATTTGTTTGGCAGGAAAATTTATTCAACGGACACCGTGCAATTTCAGGTGTCTAACCACCAGGCCCTGTTAGGCAGGTACAGTTTTAATCTGTGGGACTCCGTTAGCAAATTCAAGGAGGCCTTCCCACAAGACCGAGCCCAGGAGTTTGCTGCTTTAGTGGAAGAAGGCGAGAGTGGCCTTCCATGTGGCTTGGGACGCTACGGACTTGGCAGCCAGGGTGGTCACCTCTGTGGTAGTCATGAGGTGCAGGTACTGGTTGCAGTCCTCCAGGTTATCCCAGGAGATGCAGACCACCATTCAGGAACTCCTGTTTGAGGGGGCATGGCTCTTCTCCAAGCTCACGGTCACAAGTCTCCCCGGCCTTAAAGACTCCTGTGCCACCCTCTGCTCCTTTGGCCTTCATACCCCTCAGCAGGCCAGAAAGCCATTTTGTTCTCTGCCTCCCCAGTCTAGGTCCTAGGAACTCCCTGGCTGAGCGTCTACAGGAGAAAGGATAGCGACAAGGGGTCTAAGCAGTGACACCTGTTGTCTTCCTGTTTGTCTGTTCAGTGTGGCCCTTCCAGGAACCAAGGAGGCCAGAAGCAGGTATTTTAAGGGTGTGCTCGAGGACGGTGCCCCAGTCACATCCCAGGATCCACCCTCCCACTCTTTCCTCAACTACCTGCCCCTTCCATTCGGCCTGATCATGGCTGACCTCGGACCATTGGATGCTTAACGTAATATCTTCAGGTTACAAGCTGCACCCTCAGGCCCCTGCAGGGGTGGCTGGCATCAGTCTATGTCCCCACAGACATAGCGTGGACCGGTAGTCAAGGTCTTGGACCACGTCCTGTCTTCACTCTCATGGTGGCAGAATCTTGCATCGGTGTTGGAGGGGGTTCCCTTCGCAGCTCCGATGACCCTCGTCTCCGGTGCCTCGGACCTGAAGTGGGGAACCCACCTGGGCGATCTCAGCATGCAAGATCATTGGTCGAGTCACGATCACTCCCTACACATCAACGTCAGGGAGTTAAGAGCGGTTCGCCTGGCCTGCCAAGCCTTCCTACCTCACATAAGAAGCAGGATGATCCAGGTCCTGATGGACAATACAGTGGCTATGTACTATATCAACAAGCAAGGTCGTCTGCACTTTGCCAAGAAACCCTCAGGCTCTGGGACTTCTAAGAACAACATGACACCCATCTCATAGCCGAACACCTCCCTGGGTCCAGGAACGCCTTGGCAGATCGACTCAGCAGGACCGTCTCGTCTCGTCATGAGCTGTCCCTCCATCCGGAAGTGGTCAGCATCATCTTCCAAAGGTGGGGGACTCCCCGGGACCTGTTCACATCCAGGCAGAGCAGGAAATATCACGTTTTCTGCTATATTCAGGGGATCAACAGAGGCTCCCTGTTGGATGCTTTTCTGCTCCTGTGGTCGGGGGCTCTGTTGTACACCTTCTTCCCAGTGCTGTTAATTCACAGAATCCTCATGAAGATCAAACTGGACCAGGCGAAGGTGATCCTCATAGTGCCGGCTTGGACGTGCCAGCACTGGTTTGGCATGCTGCTGGGCCTCTTCTGACTGCTCTGTTACAGCTACTGCTCAGGCTGGACCTGCCAAAAACCACGGCAGTCTTCTGCATCCAAACCTGGCGGTGCTGCACTTGATGGCTTGGCTGCTGCATGGTTAGCAGAGGAGCAGGAGTGTGCTTGTCCGGTGTCCAACAGGTCTTGTGGGGTAGCAGAAAACCCTCCATCAGAGCTACCTATCTGGCCGAATGGAAGCGGTTCACCTATTGGATTTTGGATAAAGGCATTCAGCCCAAGCAGGCCTCGCTGCAGTTAATCCTGGACTACCTTCTGGATCTCAAGTTCCAAGGCCTGTCCCTTTCATCTAACAAGGTCCCCTTGGCCACTATCTCGGCCTTCTGTTCGCCTCTCGAGGGCAGGTTGGTTTTTGCCCAGGACATGACTGCTAGGTTCCTTAAGGGCTCTGAGCGCCTATACCCACATGTCAGGGACCCTGTCCCTCTGTGGGACCTGAATCTTGTGCTGTCACGGCTCGTGGGACTCCCCCTTCAAGCCTCTGGCTTTCTGCTCTCTCCTTCTCCTTTCCTGGAAGGTTGTGTTCTTGGTTGCAATAACATTGCCTGCAGGGTCTCTGAGATTAGGGCGCTTACCTCAGAACTGCCCTATACGGTCTTTTACAAAGACAAGGTCCAGCCGTGGCTGCACCCAGCTTTCCTGCCCAAGGAGGACCTCATTTTCATATGGGCCAGGATATTTACTTACCTGTTTTTTCCCAAAGTCACATAAGTCAGAGGATGAGTGTAGGTTGCATTCCCTAGATGTCAGGAGGACACTAACCTTGAAACGACCAAGCCATTTTGTAAGTTGATACAGTTGTTTGTCACAGTGGCCGACAGGATGAAAGGTTGTCCGGTGTCTGCTCAAAGAATTTCTTCTTGGATCACTGCCTGCATTCGCTGCTGCTAGGATCCGGCAAAGGTGAACCCTCCAGCGATCATAACCGCCCATTCAACTGGGATACAAGCCTCTTCGGCAGCTTTCCTGGCTCAAGTGCCTATCCAGGACATCTGTAGGGCCATCTGGTCGTCCCATTACGTACTTACCCAGCTGTAGGGCCACCAATGTTCATGTCCCATTACGTACTTACCCAGCAAGCCTGGGATGATGCTGGCTTCGCTGGAGCAGTGCTGCAAGCTGCAAGACTGTAAACTCCGAGCCCACCTCCCAGAATACTGCTTGAGAGTTACCTAGAACGGAATCGACATGAGCAAGCACTCGAAGAAAAAACGGTTACCTACCTTTTCGTAACTGTTGTTCTTCGAGATATGTTGCTCATGTCCATTCCATTACCTGCCCTGCCTCCCCTCTGTCAAAGTTGCCAGCAAGAAGGAACTGAGAGGGTGTAGGGCTGGCAGCACCTAATAAACCAGCGCATGAGCGTGGCCATAGCCGACCTTACGGATACTGCTAAGACAGAAATCTCCAACTGTACACATGGATGCGCACACACCTAGAATGAATTGGACATGAGCAACACATCTTGAAGAATAACAGTTATGGAAGGTAGGTAACAGTTTTATTTATTTATTTATATAATACCATTGCTTATCTTTATTTTTCTAGTTACGGCAACCTCCCGTTAAACGTTTGAGACTAAGAGGGGATTGGTCAGATACGGGGCCAAGAGCAAGGCCTGAGAGTGAACGAGAAAGAGATGGTAATGTGTGGTTATTTTAATTGTTGTTTCTAGTATTCCTGAAATATATAAAGTGTTAAAACATGATTATCTGCAGTTTTTAAGGATCATACCAAATTTTAGAATTTTTCACTTATAGTTTAACATAAGATGAAAAATGTTGCTGTATTGAATGTAGTAAATTTTAGGTCCTGTCTGCATTAGGGAAATTCTCATCAGTGCAGTTAATAGTTTAGGTGCACCGTACCTGTGTGAACTAAGATTTACTGAATTAAGTTTACACCAGTGTGAATTTCCTTAATGTAGATATGGCGTTACTTTTTGCTAAAGCTACAAGAGGAAATACTGTGTAATAATTAAATCTTGTATCAAAACAATAGTGTTTCAATCCTGATTCTGCCACTGATTCATTAGTTACAGTTGCAAAGTCATTTAATTTTGATGCCTATGCTTCCACATCTGTAAAGTAATATTACGCAGTTGCTGGAACCAGAAGCAGTTAATAGAGGCGGTTAATAGGTCCAAAAATTGCTTTGTCAGTAATAAAGTAGGGTCAGCAAACGGTGATCCTATTGCATTTTAAGTTGGAAAGCTTGGGGAGAGTTGCTGTCTTTTGTTAATGACATCTTCCCCTTTGCCCTTTAGTGCATTTTCATCTGCATATCCATAATGATCTCTTCTCTCATCTTCATGTGTGTTTGTATGATTTTTTTTTTTTATACTCCACATTTCTATAGGCCCCACTCATTTTTTAGCTTTATTTCTTCCCACATCACCTCTTGGCTACAGCTCCTACTTGGTTCTTGCTCCTCACCTTCTGTCTGCATCCTCTCCTCTTGGCAGTTACGTTTAATTCTTTTCTTGTTATTTTTTTCACTGTTCTTCTCTTTTTGGTTACGTGCTTTCTCATATCAGCAATGGTCTGGCTTGAAAAGATTTTGAAAAGTGGCTATGCTAGTTCCCCTTCTTCCTAAAATCTGTCCTTTTTTCTCATCTCCTCTTTTAGGTCATCTCTTCCACTCACCTCTTCCTACCTCGAAAAACTACTCTTTGTGTCCATCTCTTTTGCCTCAAACTTTTCCCATCACCCTGTAGTCTCTCTGTCCCTCTAGCTTCTCACATAAACAATCACTTCTCATCTCCAGATGATTTGAGGTTTGAGAGGGATACTGAAAACACTCTCTCGTTCATCCTACTTCCCTCCTCTGCAGCAAGTGTTTTTGGAACCAAGCAAAACTGACAAACATTAGAAAAAGAGATGCAACAAAGAAAAATGAAAAACTCCAACTCTGGCTTGTGGTGTGATTCTGACATTCCTCTCCTCTTCTTCTGGGCCATTTGTCTAGGCAGCTCTCACAGGTATTCAGAGCAATGGCAAGTCCACTTGTCTTTTTGCTGCCTCAGATGTCCATTCTTTTTTCAGCAAAAAAAATCTTTCAGACATTTCTAAACAATTGCAGAGTTGTTTTATTTTACAAGAATTACAGGAGTAATAGCTTAAAGTACAGACTTTTTCATTTTTTATGTGCTGTAGACACGTGGGCACATGTTCCGAATCCATGGATAAAAAGTCTTTAGGCACATGAGCCTAGCAACTTTGTCAACAAGAAGTTTAGGAAAAAAGTGTCGGGAAATGCGGGGGCAGGGGGGAATCAAGAAACCAAGAAAATAATGGAAGTAAATTCTGTGACGCTTTGAGATAAAGATATGCTTTAAAATTGTCCAAAAGTTTAGGTATCTTAAAATACATCACAAGCTTTGCTGCTTTTTGCCCCATCAAAAGAATATTCAGGGTCACAGGAAGACATTTGTGTGTACCTCAACACACACACCTTTGAAAATTAGGAAAACTTTTTTTTTTGACGAAAACCGTTTTTTCCATTAGAGGTTTTTTCTCTTTGTAGGTCTTTTTTTGCACTCAATGTGAATTTAATTGCTGGATGTCCTTTTTTTTTTTTTTTTAATCACACTATCTTCTAAACACCCACACACCCACCCCGTTACCCAGGGTTTTCAGAACCCAAAGCAGTGGTAACTTTCCTGTTTTTCTCCAGGCGGTGTCAGGAATAAATCAATGGGGACGCAGTTCTGCCGTCTGATATGATTAGGGCCCTACCAAATTCACGGTCCATTTGGGCCAATTTCACCATCATAGGATTTTAAAAATAGTAAATTTCATGATTTCTGCTCTTTAAATCTGAAATTTCACTGTGTTGTAATTGTAGGGGTCCTGACCCAAAAAAGAGTTGGGGGTGGGAGGGGGTTGCAAGGTTATTGTAGGGAGGGTTGCAGTACTGCTACCCTTACTTCTGCGCTGCTGCTGGCAACAGCGCTGTTTTCAGACCTGGGCAGCTGGAGAGCAGCAGGTGCTGGCCGGGAGCCCAGCTGTGAAGGCAGAGCCGCTTCCAGCAGCAGGACAGAAGTAAGGTGGCATGGTATGGTATTGATACCCTTACTTCTATGTTCCTGCCTGCAGAACTGGGCGGTCAGCAGCTGCAACTCTCTGACCACCTAGCTCTGAAGGCAGCAGTGCAGAATTAGGGTGTCAATACTATACCATGACACCCTTTACTTCTACACTGCTGCTGGTGGGGTGCCGCCTTCAGGCCTGGGTACCCGGCCAACAGCCGCCGCTCCCCGGTTGCCTAGTTCTGAAGGCAGCGCAGAAGTAAGGGTGGCAATACTACGACCCCCCTAAAATAAACTTGTGACCCCCCCTCCCCCGCAACTCCCTTTTGGGCAGGACCCCCAATTTGAGAAACATTGGTCTTCCCCATGAAATCTGTATAGTATAGGGTAAAAGCACACAAAAGCCCAGATTTTACGGGTTGGGAGACCAGATTTCACGGTCCGTGACTCATTTTTCATGGCTGTGAATTTGGTAGGGCCCTAGATATAATTGATACAAACTACTTTTTAATTCGATTTTAAGCACGCACGCATGCGCAAACACACACGCATTCTGTCACAGTAGGTTTCAGAGCATCTTAAACCTTTATATTTACCTAAGTTAAGATGGTTTCAAAGGATCAACAACTTGGCTTCCAGATTTCAGCTTTTATCCAGCTTATGGGGAATTTTAGAATTCAGATCCTTGCCCAAAGAAAACTTCCTCGGACTGCTCCCAAGCACACTTTCTAATTAAACTTTTTATACATTTTCTCCAAACAAAGCACATACAGTAGAACCACAGAGTTACGAACTGACTGGTCAATCACTCACCTCATTTGGAACCGGAAGTACGCTGTCAGGCAGCAGAGACCAAAAAAAAAAGCAAATACTGTACAGTACGGTACTGTGTTAAATGTAAACTACTAAAAAATAAAGGGAAGTTTAAAAAAAAAAAAAGTTTTGACAAGGTAAGGAAACTGTTTCTGTGCTTGTTTCATTTTAATTAAGATGGTTCAAAACAGCATTTTTCTTCTGCATAGTAAGGTTTCAAAGCTGTATTAAGTCAATGTTCAGTTGCAAACTCAGAAGAATAACCGTAACGTTTTGTTCGGAGTTACGAATAACTTCCATTCCTAAGGCTTTCATAACTCTGAGATTCTTCTGTAACTCATAATAGCCCCTAATAGACTAACAATTTTCCTAGCAATAGCCAGTGACAATTCTTTATTCTCATATCAGCGAAGCATTTCTGATCATAATAAGAATAAAACTTGCATCAGAGGGGCCTAAAACCAAGGTCATCTGTCAACACATTCCTTTTATTTTCATGAAACCTTAACCCCTGTCCCAGCCTCCCATTCTGATTAGCAGAGCTGCAAACATGCAGCTGTGTGACCTTGCCTCTCAGGGCCTAAGATTTTCCTTGCTATGTGATGTTTGGGTTTCAGGTGGCAGTGGTTGAACATACAAAATGGCTGACTCCAGTACTGCCAAATTCTGGGATACACATAGGTATATTAAATTTGGGGACTACAACTCCACCCACCTAATTTTTCCTGTCACCGAGGTTGTCTGTCATTCAGGTTATCTGAATATTTCTTCCCTTGCTCCTCCATAGGTTTCCTTTCTTTTCTCCATTTCACTTGGCCCCCTATATGAGCTATGGCTAGTTCAACAATGCTACTTTCACTAAGCCTGCAGCTTCAGCACCTTGACTCTCATCTGATACAGCTGAATAGTGGCTGATGTGCTGGGGACAGCAGCTACATTGTATTAGTTAGGCAAGTGGGTGAGCTGAGACTTCTGTTGTGCTAAATTATCTGTTTATTACCTCATCCTTCCACCTTATATCCATTGCCTTTCTTATCTACCCTCCTCCTCTAACCCCTCCAGTTGTTCTGGTGGACTCCATCCCATCTCCTGATCTTCCTTGCGCTCATGCCCTACCTTATTCTTCTCCTTAACTTCTTGCTCTCTTCTGGCTTTCCCCCCTCACAATACAAAAATGCTTTAATCTCTCCTATTTTACAAAACCAAACCTTAAGCCCACTTGCCTCTCCAACTGTCATCCGATCTCCTTTAATCTCTAAGCTCATTGAACGCGCTGTTTACAACTGCTGTCTGGAGTTTCTCTTCAATCCAACTTCTGTCCCTTGCATTCCACTGAAACCACTCTTGCCAAAGAAAATGACTCCTTCATAGCTACTGTTCAGAACCAGTTCTCCATCCTTATCCTCCTTGACTTGTCAGGCACTTTTGACACAGCTGACCATGCTCTTCTTGGAATCATGTCTGTCTTAGGTTCTGTGACACTGTCCTCTCCTGGTTCTCCTCCTACCTCTATAATCACTCCTTCATTGTGTCTTTTGGACAATCCTCTTCATCTGCCCTTGATCTTTCTTCAGGGCTTCCACAGGGCTCTGTCATTGGTTCCCTTCTCTTCTCCCTCTACCCCTTATCTCTGGGTAATTTCATCTGCAAACACAAATTCAACTACCATCTCTATGTTGACAACAAAGATCTACCTCTCTCCTGCAGACCTGTCTCCTTCTGTCCAAACTAAAATCTTGGCCTGTGTTTCTGACTTATTCTTGTGGATGTCTAGCTACAAGCTCAGTCTGCAAAAGAGCTCTTAATCTCCCTCTTCTGCCCAAGCCCCTTTCTCAAACACTGTGGACAACATCATCTCCCTGCTGGTCACTCAGGCCCATAACTTGGGTATTATCTTTAACTCGGACCTCTTTATGGGTCCTTACATCCAGGTTATATCTAAATTTTGCTGTTTGTTTCTGTATAACATATCTAAAATTACAGCCTTTCTGTCCATCGACACAGCTAAAACTCTCATGCAAGCTCTTGTCACGCATCTTGGTTTCTGCAACATCCTTTTCTCTAGCTGTGACAAATGCAGTTTTGCCCCACTCATATCCATCCAGAGTGCTGCTGCAAAGATCATTTTCCTCGTCTGTCACTTTGACCACGTCACCCCTCTCTTTGAATCCTTTCACTGCTTCCCCTTCTCTGTCACATCAAACATAAGCTACTTGTCTTCATTTTCAAGGGCCATCACAGTCAATCCCCATCCTACTTGTCGTCTCTTTTGCTATCAAGCTGTCAATATTTGCCTCAGATTTGCTGATGATGCCAGCTGCCACTGTCCACTTGTTAAATTTTCAAACACCCTCATGCTTTCTCCATGCTGCTTGCCACAGTTGGAAGGCACTCCCTGTAAACATTCACAAAGCTACCTCATTATCCACCTTCAGATCTTTCCTCAAAACTCTCCTTTGTCATAGTTTGTACAAATTTTTTTACAAGGGTTGAATTGCAAGTTTGCTGAAAACTGCCTATCATGCTGACCAATATATTGTCTCATTGTTTCCCTCTAATCCCCCCCGCTTATCTATCCATCTGTTATATTTTGTCTTATGCTTAGTCTCCACCCCAAAGGGTTAACAGTCTGTGTCTTTGTTCTGTGTGTATAGCATCTAGTACAATCGGGTTCTGGTGCATGACTAGGGCTTCTAGGCAATATTGTAATACAAATATGTTTACCTGTGGTCTTGAATACAGCATCTTATAACTAGATACATGTCAGTTGTGCAACAAGTGAAATTTATGGAAATTTGAATTCCTTTCTGCCACTTACATTAGATAGTGGAATAATCAGTAAATCACTTTTCCTGCTTTGAAGGTATTATCTAGTAAAAATGTGCTTTTTAATAATAAATAAAATCATAATAATTGTGGGAATCTGAAACAGCTGACCTCTCAACTTTTCTAACAAGTGTTCAAACTGAATACAGTGGAACTCAGTTACAGAAAGTCAGATATAGGGAAACTCCAATTTAATTGCAAAGCAGAATGAAAGTTGAGGTTTTTTTTAGTTTATTGCCATGTTCAAATTGCAATATGAGTTAGAATAACTTAGTGTTACTCTGAAAAAGTGATTTCACTCTGAGGATACCAATATGTATAACTTCAGTACTATGCTTTTTATATGGAAAAATAAACGAAATTCTTTCCAAAGTTGCAGATAAAATTTCAATATCTTTATTTTTACAGGGGAGCAAAGTCCTAATGTCTCACTGATGCAGAGGATGTCAGACATGCTATCAAGATGGTTTGAAGAAGCTAGTGAAGTTGCGCAGAGCAACCGAGGACGAGGAAGATCTCGGTCTAGAGGTGATAACTTATTTTAGTAAGGATAAACAGAATTGTTGATAGTACAAGGATTTTTTTTTTAACATGAAAGAGGGAAGTTGGATGAACAAGATCTTCTGGATTGGAAGCTTTCTGGGGCACAAACTGTAGTTTTAGTATATTATACAGTACAGAACATTTTATGTTTGCAAAATATTAAATGATCATACTAAAGGGTCCTTCTCTAAATGTGCATTTGCTGTTTTTTTTTCCAAAGGTGGAACCAGTCGACCAGATGCCTCCATTACTAACAACATACCGCCAAGTGCTGAATCAGAGACTGCAATGGAAGTGGATGGTCCTGAACAGCTTCCATCCTCTTCATCCTCTACAATGTCAGCGCAAGCTCCCTCAACGTCTTCCTCAATAGAAACCCCCCCTTCCACATCCTTACTATCCTCACCTGACAATGAACAAAGACCATCTTTGGAGGCCTCTGCTCATCCTACCCTCCATCAGTCTGGTGAGGAGAAATCCATCCAATATGCCATGGCTTATCAAATTACTTAAATAACAAACTACAATTTTATTGTTGACACATTTTTGGTAATTGATTTATAGTCTTGTTGAGGTCATGCATGTCATGAGTGTAGATGAAATATTTCTATTGTTAAGTGATACTCTCAGGTGTGGCTATAAAGAAATTCTCTTTCCCAAAGAGAGAATCTCAAGGAAAATGACTAATCTAGTTTTTAAAAATTAATTATACTTTTTTTGAGGGGAAAACCCTATATTTTGTATTGTTTAACTGTTTTCTTCATGGCATATAAGTAGATAACCTTCCTCTCCTGCTGAGATTTGGCTGCAGTAGCTCCAACACAATGAATAGCAAAATCTGTCATCTTTTGCTCATCAATGGAAATCTGGAATGATACGTCCCTTTCAGCCAGTATATACACCCAGGTCCTATAGAAACCATGCCAGAATCAACTAGGGCAGTGTTGCTTTGCCTGTTGAAAGTATCTGGATGGACAGGGCTCACCTTGTAGAGTATTCTGTTCCATTTATTAATCTAAGTTCTATTTTCACTTCTAATATTGTAACTGAAGTAGTGCCATTGTCTTAAATGGAGATTTACATTTACATTGGCGTAAATGAAAGGAGAATTTAGCCTAGTTGTTAATATCAATGATCTCTTTGTGGGAGAGAGCTGAGAGACACCCCTCTACACCAATACGCAGAAGAGGGACTGTTTGTCCTGGATCCCTGTGGGTGCATAGTAGCTGGCCAGGGATACCACCTGCAAGAGGTGTTGCCAACTACCACAATTTTCTCACAAATCTCTCAATAATTGGTGTGTTTCCTAGAGCCCCAGCTGCTAGAGTCATGTGTTTACATGAGAATCTCAGCTTTCAGTTAAAAAAAAAAAAAAAAAAAGTAAGTTTCTAGTCCTTATGGCTACAGAGAAAAGCTTTAAGATAAGACCTGAGTGCACCCAAAAGTTTGAGAAACTAGAAGGCAAATAATCCCTGCCCTCCAATTATTATTTTTTAAAAATCTCATGATTTTTTTTGAGGCTTGACTTGTGATTTTTGAAAATCTGGGGCAGGCAGTACTGTGTAAGGTCCACCCTCTCTCTTCTGATACTTATTGCAGGCATTGTCTGTTGCTGTCCTTGGAGGAGATGACTGATTGCAACTCTTCCAGGCCCTGAGTGGATGTGCTGGGATGAGGGAGAGATGAGATATTTTTTCCCATCTCACAATCTTCTTTGAGAAGCAGCCATAAGAGGAAAGAGAGAGTGCCATTCACTGTGCTATGTCTGCTACAGTCAGACCCTCTGGGACATTATCAGAAAGGGGCAGGCCAGCACTGCTGCCTAAAAACATGGAAGAAAGAGAAGTTAGATATAAATGGATGTTTATTAAAGGTAATTTTAAAAAACCCAAAAACTTTCAAATATACCAATATTAGTCTGGTATCCCAGTTAACTTTCCCTAAAGCAAACAGCAACAATTTTACTCAGTCCAACTGAAGTGTGGTTCATCTCTCCTAATGAATGAGAAAGTCAGGAGCCCATTTTACTGAATATCAGGGGCTTTCAGTTACCTATAGCTTTTGCACACAGCATATTGATGCTGATACTATAACAACCAAGATTTATATTCACAAATTGTCAAAAGCTCAAGGGCTCTGCTATACATAAAATGCAGCAGATTTCAGCCACCCTCATGTATGATACAGAGAGATGGCCACTAAAGACTACAAATCCCGGTATTGATCTGACTGTCATTTTGCTTTGTTCGTTATATGTCACTGTATACTGGGGCCTGTCGTCCCCATGGCTGCACCTACTGTGTTAGAGAACTGCTGCAGGCTACTTTATTAAACGCTGTGGGTTGCATAATGACAACTGTTATAGTGAATCTCCTCCTGCATTATGTAGTTCTGTACCAGCATTTTTCTGACATCTCTCCTACAGAATGCACACTCACTTGAACAAATTTTTCCTTCTGTATTTCTCTGACTAAGTCTGAAACTTTGGGTAAAAGTTTCTCATGCCAGCATGTGGAGTCCAACTGATACCATTATTTCCCAATATATCCCCCTTCTCTCTCTCTCTCTCCACCACTTCCAATGTCAGATTCCTATCAAACAAGGAACTAAGCAACCTTCACCAAAAAAAATTAATGGAAGGTTGATTCACATCAGGTTTGAAAGATCATATGACTTTTGAGGGCAATGGACATTTTAAACCTACTGTAATTATGTTTAATGAGATCTTTGACTACAACTGGTTAGGATTTCAGTTTTTTGTCTTATCCAGAGATGTTATTCTTACACTGCTCCTGAATTATATGTTCAAATATTAGTTCAGTTATGAATATGAAAAAAATACCACTCTTTGAATAACCAGCATCTCTCCTGCAGGAGTGATTACAGTAGTAACTTATTGGTCAGGAATAACATGATTCACTGAAGTGGGCTGTAGTCCACGAAAGCTTATGCTCTAATAAATTTGTTAGTCTCTAAGGTGCCACAAGTACTCCTGTTCTTCTTTTTTTGAGATGGTAAAGTTGCACATAGAGAGATGTTGTTACAAAGAGGAGGGAGAAAAATTGTTCTCCTTTACCTTTGAGGATAGGACAAGAAGTAGTGGGCTTAAATTGCAGCAAGGGTGGTTTAGGTTGAGCATTAGGAAAAACTTGCTAACTGTCAGGCTGGTTAAGCACTAGAATAAATTGCCAAGGGAGGTTGTGGAATCTCCATCACTGGAGATTTTTAAGAGCAGGTTAGACAAACACCTATCAGGAATGGTCTGCATATTACTTAGTCCTGCCATGAGTGCAGGGGACTAGACTAGATGACACCTTGAGGTCCCTTTCAGTCTTATGATTCTGTGGTTAGTATCTACAGCTGTATCTGCTCACGCAGGAAGGAGGAAATCGTAGCAGTAAGGCAGGAGGAATGAGAGAGGGACATGGAGAGTGAGAAGGGAAAGTGGAAGGAAATGAAGTGTGAGGTGTAGGCAGGGGTGAAAGTAACTTAAAGGACTTACCGGTACGCCGGAGTCCTGAGCGGGGGCGTGGCCTTCACTGGAAGAGGTGGGGCCTCTACCGGAAGAGGCGGGGCCTTTCGAGATTTAAAGGCCCTCGGGCTGTGGCTGGGAGCACCAGGGCCTTTAAATCACCCCGGAGCTACCAGCTGCAGAGGCGGCTGGGAGCCCTGGGGCTCAGGGGAGAATTAAAGGGCCCGGGGCTCCGGCTGCCACGGAGCTCTGGGCCCTTTAAATCACCACAGGAGCCCGGCTGCCAGAGCTCCGGCAGGGATTTAAAGGGCCCAGGGCGCCCCGCAGTGGCCCACGTCTGACAAAGTGGGTATTCAACCACAAAAGTTTATGCTCCAATATGTCTGTTAGTCTGTAAGGTGCCACAGGATTCTTTATCGCTTTTAACCTCCCCTTTGAAACCCAAAGATTTTATTACTGTTTATTTGAATCATAGTACATATTTTAAGTCCTTTGCATACTGTGTTGTCCTCAAAGTATATCATACAATGAATGCCTGACTTCCTATTTCAGAAATACTCCTGTTCTTTTACATTTTGAAAAACAATCTATACAGACAATAGCCAGCACAAAAATAATACAAAATGGAATCTTTGTCACATTAGCCACTTCATCTGAAACTTGTTTATATTCTGTTAGAGAAGTTGAAACCTCTCAAATGTATTATTGGATCATTGTTAAAGCTCCTGTAGTGAGACAAATCACTGGAAACTTTTAACTGTAAAATTGAAATTAATCTTCTGTTTCTTTGAGAGAAATTATAGCTGATAGATTTTCATTGCCCTGTCACTTACAAAAAGTTGTTAAAATGGGTATAAAATGAACATATTAGTTTTGGTTTTTGCTCTGTCTGTCTCACTGAACAGAAACTAGGAAATGTCCATTATTGTGATGGTTTTAATATTAATTTTAATGTGCTGCTGTTTTAAATTGGTGATACATTGTAAACTACTCAGTTTTATGCAACAACCCATATATAAAATGTTAATCAGACTTTATTTCCATAAACTGAGTGGCAGAGAGACACGCACACGTTGATTGTGTTTTTGGATACATTTTCTTTATATTAGATGGTCAGATTAATTGGGACAAAATTGAATCCATAGGTTTGTCCCGAATTTAAGCAAGTTCTATCTTATTTTGAACTGAGGAAGTGCCATTGGCATTTATTTTGTTTTCTGACTCCACTTGCTGGCAAGCTGAACTTCTGCTTGAAGATTCTGACTGCTATTAAAAGATTTAGTAAAGCAGAAATTCATAGACAAGAAAAATCGGTCCTTTTAAAATGTGAGGGGTAACTTTTTAATAACTTTTAAATAACCATGATTTCTGGACTAAGTGGAACTGAATCCTTTAAGCAAATACTGGAAACTGCAATTTTAGCCACAATTGAGAAATAATTTAAAAAATAATTAAAACATACGTGGAACTTTGATTCCCAAAGTTACAAGGTTTTCTGTTATTTGACAACCCCTCCTGGCATATCTGTTTTGCATGCTGGGGTCCTTTTGGATATATATTTTCCGTTTTCCTTCCTGTTACATTTCATCATCAGCGACCAACTGATTGGTTGTAATATCCAAAAGTAGTGATAGACAAGGGACACTGGAACCCAAGACCAGAGGAAACCTGAATAGAGCAAGGGAAGGAGGAGAAACAATTTAGACTCCTGGGTAGTAATGATTGATTTCAGCAAATACCAATGAATCAGAGATGGGCCTGGTACCCGAAGGAAAA
The DNA here is from genome assembly GCF_013100865.1 of Trachemys scripta elegans. NCBI lineage: Eukaryota > Metazoa > Chordata > Testudines > Emydidae > Trachemys > Trachemys scripta. The sequence continues at coordinate 163,058,938 of NC_048298.1, read as the reverse complement.
GTGGGTAGCTGGCAAATAGTAGGAAGAGGGCACGGTGAGAATAGTTAAGTATTTAAGATGGTATCTAAAGAGAGATTAGTGCTAAAAGGCCAGTGGCAGGAAACCTTGGTGATCCTTTTGAGGTACCTTTTTATGGATCTAGTTAGCAGTGTTTCCAGATTATTATTATTTTTTTTTTTTTTAAGGTTTGTATCTGGGAGTGTATAAGTTGAAGGCTACCAGAAAATAGTTGACAATATTAAAAATTGCTGCTTTCTGCTTGGACATCTGTCACCTCTGTTCATAATCCCCTTCCCAGGTATTTTTTCCCCCTAATGGCAGTTGGGATTATATAACTATTTGGTTAAAATGACATTTTAAAATAAAACCATTAAAGTAAGTGTCTTTGAAGTTTTAGCTCATGGATTAAGATTGCATAACTTTTTCTACTTACCGAGAGTACTAATTTGGTTAAGCATACCAGGAACATATAAAAAGATGAATTTAGGGTTTTTGTTTTATTTTAAATCTATCTTGGTATATTTCATTTTTAAATTTTCTTCAGTTAATCGCTTAAATGGTTGGGGATATGGAGGAGGGCATGTACCATGAAAACTGAACTTCAGACCTCCTGTGATTCATGCATTTAGAAAGGGAAAAACCCAAATTTAAATAAACATTTTGTTTATGTTCTAATTATTGCACTTTAATAAGCTGCCATATAAAAGAAATACTTTGCTTTTATTCCTCGTAGTATCTGTTGCCTTGCTGTTCAGTCATTTGTTCTTTTTATTGTATGTTCTATGCCTTTTTCTTTTACACCTTTTTTTTCCCCTGTCTGTCAGAATTTTTGGCACCTGAGTTAGCTATACTCCGTAGGGGCCTGCAGCGACTGAGGCTTAAGAAGGCTGAACAACAGAGACAGCGAGAGCTAGCTGAGGGTTCAGCACCACAGTCCTCCACCTCTGATCAGTCTTCCCCTAAGGGCTCCTCACAGGACCCTCAGACTTCAGGTTGTCATTTGTCAAGGTTTCTTAAGCAGCTGATGTAGTTATAGTTTGTGCTGCTATTGTTTGCTGAGATGCTTCCTCTTCAGAACAAAACAGTTAATGCACTTGCGGCTTATTTTTACCTTGCGTGTGGTGGTGTTATCACAATTAGATACACACTAATGGCAGCATTACAGTATTTATTTCCCTAATATTGTTGTGAGACATAGTTACATTTAAGCAGGTTCTGAATAGTAGGCTACAGCAAATTTTGCCCAAATAGGATCACAACTTTCCAGAAGGAAGCTGAGCACTGCACATAACCAGAAATGGAGTTGTTTGAGCAGCACTTGTTAGAAAAGTCAATAGTGAAAGTTACTCTCATCTAGATGGAGCAATATATGTTAACACATAAGCACCCAGGGCTACATCTTCATATTGAAGGGGACTGTGTCAGTGAGTCATGTTAAAACTCTATTGGCTATATTCAGGGCTTACTGGCGCTAAACAATTTCACAGTAATGATGTAGTAAACAAAAAGCATATATAGATATTTTTGCTTCACTAAAAATTTCCTTCAGAATAGCATTTGCGCTATGCTCATCGTAAAAATGCCTCTAATAAAAGGATGCTGTATCTTGGCTTCCAGCTCTCTTCCTTTTAAACTTATTCCATATCTTAAATAGACAAAGTGATGCAGAACTGAAGTAAGATGGTTGACTGGTAGATCAATAAGTATATTGGATATAAAAATGCTCATTATATCTGATGTTAATTTTTGACAGACATAATAAGGAATTGAAAAGATCTCTCCTCTCAGTTCTATCTCACAGGAATCGCACACCCATGTACAATTGGTGCCACTCATTTATTTATGGAAATATTAGGAGTTTGGAATAAACCTTACGGGCTTGCTGTCGTCAACTCAAGAAAAATCTATTCACCTGATCTTGTCTAAAATTCTCAATCCCAGAAATAATTACAAGTTACTAGCTGTTATGAATGGTGTTCACCAGAAATTTGATGTAATCATGAAACTTGTGCATATGCAGCCTTAACTTTGCCGTTCCTGAATCATGAATGCTTAACTTTGCAGATTTAATATTGTCTTAATATACTGTATTTTTGCATGGACTCTCCTTTTTCTTTTTTTAGGGCCAAATTATGTCACCCATATTCCTCTTGAGTAGCACGTTGCTCCATCGGTAGTTCCATTGAAACTATGAGTAGGGGTTACACAATCTGGTCTTTAACGTTTGCCTAGAGTATTTGGGTAGGTGGCACCAAAATATCAGAAGGAAAACCAGGTTTGCATGCTGTGATGCTGAAAAAGATGCCTCATGCACAAAACTGTTTACAGTGCCAGGTCACATGGAAAACTTTATGAACCCCTTGTCTCCTTGTGTGTTGAATGAGGCATGGCTTACTACTTTCATACTATGATCTTTAATTAGCTATGCATGCAAGCACAGTGTAGCCTTCTATCATTTAGAGTGTTGAAATATTTTTAACAAGTTCCATCATTTAGCTACTTTACAAGTCCGAACTCCTAATTCATGTAAATTATAGAACTCTTAATTCAGCCAAATCAAAAACTATTTTTACAAGAACACAGACACCTTTATTCCTGAAGAAACTATTTACCTAACTATTTGCTAAATTTCAACTTTCTGTCCCTCTTTCCCCCTTATTTTCTCTCCCCCCCCCCCCCCCCTTTTGGCACTTTTATAAGTGGAATAGCATTTCTTTCCAGTTTTCCCTTTTTTTAAAAAAAAAGCACTCTTTGGGTAGTGACTGAGCCTAGACTGTTCATTGTGAAAGATAAATGTTTAGAAAGCTATACACTACTGAAAGCAAGATCATAGAATGGAAACACTCTGACAATATTAACTATGGCTGTGGCTAGTGTTCCAGCTAGAATATGTAGATATTGAATTTAGCATAGTTGCTAGCATTGGAAAGTCTTTTCCAGGGACAATTTTCAAATGGGTTGGACGTTGGAGACCCCAGGCCCTGGGGGACTGAGTGTACATTCTGGTGTTGCTGCTGACACCAGTGGCTGCCTCCTTGCATGTGGAAAAAGGCCAGTAGAGCAGGGAAGACAATGGTGACAACAAGAGAAGTGGTCTCTGCCCTGTGGCAAGAACTCAATAGCTACTCCTGACAGAGAAAGCCAGGACAAAGGCAAAAATCTTGTTGGCTGTTGTGCTTGTGAAAAGAAAATACTGGCCATTATTCCTCTGATGGACTGAACAATAAGATTTATTGACCCAGAAGACAAACCTTGACAGACAAAGCCAAAGCTAACATTTATGTTCTGGGTCAATAAATATTAATACTAATTCAGAGATGAAGTGTGGGATTTTCAGAAACACCAAGTGCTAGCCTAGCTTTACTCACATTGATGTCAATGATAAAATTCCTATTGACTTCAGTGTACGAAAAGTTAGGCCAGGATTCTGCTTTTGAAATACATCAATCTCCAGATGGGAATGTATTACTATTACTTTGAGTATGTGTCAGTGTGGATCAACGTTCCTTTTAAGCTGCACAGCCATGCAACAATCTTGTATATACAGCACAGGTCAGAAACCATGCTGCTATGTTTCTTCTCTGTGGCCCCAGTAGGGGTGTGGTGTGGCCCTATAAGAACCTGCTTTGCTCGTTCCCCCTCCCACTGTGACAGTGCATGCAATTATAGAATCATAGAATATCAGGGTTGGAAGGGACCTCAGGAGGTCATCTAGTCCAATCCCCTGCTCAAAGCAGGAGCTATCCCCAAATCCCTAAATGGCTCCCTCAAGGATTGAACTCCCAACCTTGGGTTTAGCAGGCCAATCCTCAAACCACTGAGCTATCCCTCCCCCCTGCCTCTTCACTGATGGGTGTGTATGTGTGTGTGTGAGGGGGGGAGTGCTTCTAGTATCAGGGACACAGTTGGGGTGTCCTTTGTGCAGGATCTCAGGTGAGGGATCTGGCTGAGCTCTGTGATGGCTAATCAGGTCTAGCGGACAGTCAGGACACCCACCCACCCCCACTTGCAAACCTGGCAGTTCAATACAAGAAATGTGGCCATTGCTGCTGCAGAGAGGGGCCCAGGGAGGGGGCGGGTCTGAAACCCTGGCCTGGAGGAAGTATGGTCTGATGCCAGAGATTGCTGGCCAGGCTCCTAAGATGACTGCTGTGGAGAAAATTCTGGGGACAGGGACCCATGTGAGAGATCGGGGAGGACACTTTAGGGCAGCATCTCCTGCACACTCTCCCCATCCCCAACCCTACCTTTATACATCCCTCACTGTGTTTAAAAAAAAATAAAAAGGTGGTGGTGGCAGGGAAAGCTTGCCCAAGGACAAAAATGTAGTGCTTAGTGGAGTTTGTAACTCACTCAGTACAAAAAAAATTTAGAGAGAACATTGGTGTGGATTCCACTGTAGGTGTGCATACATATGAGGCTGAAAATTTTCAAGTATCCATTGGGGTTGTGCATGTGCCCTGTGTTATCTCATTCTCCCATGCAAGGACATCAAGTGTGGAGTGGTTTTGACCCTCCCGTAGTTCCCTCTTACTGCACGTAGCAGCAAGATGGAATCTTGGTGAGTGATCCCCTAGTTCTTAGCTTCATCTAAATGTTACTACAAATCTTCTGAATTCTTCAGAACTCCTTTGATAACCTTTATCTTTGACCAGTGTGATCATATTGCTGTATCTTGACCAATTGATGTCTAGACACAGATGTACAGACCTAGAGTGGGATCTGTTGTATAGGGTTCCTTAACATCCACTGTCCATCTTCCCTATTCTTCATGGACCCTTCTCACAAAAGCTTGTTGCAATCAGAAATGGCCTCATTACCTCATCTAGGAGCTGCAGAGAAGGTTCCAAAGGAATTCAAGGGAAGGGTTTCTACGCCTGGTATTTCCCAATCCCAAAGAAGAAAGGGGGTCTTTGTCCTATCCTGTATCTAAGGAGACTCAACAAATACATATGCCATCTCAGGTTGAGGATGGTAATGCTTGTCTCTATCATCCCATCTGTCCAAATTCAAGACTGGTTCATGTCTCTTGACTTGCAGGATATGTACTTTCATACCACGTCTATATGGGCCACAGATGTACCTCAAATTCACAATAGGGCCCAACTATCTTCTTTCGAGTGGTGGTACCTATGTGTATTCTACTGTGATCACACAGGTGCTCCATGTGCCTGAGGCAGAAGATTTTTGCTAGCAGAGTCTGTTAGTCCTCACCTGTGCCCTTCTTTTTCTCATGCTTTAACCAATGTTAAAAGGGGTGATGTGGACCAGCGCCCTCTCCAGTTCCTTTCTACCGCTGCATGGCCTGAGATGAAACCCTTCTCTGTCCATGAAGTAGTTCTTCAGTGTTTTTCCTGTAAATATTGTAAAGATAGTTCTTATTAGATAATTTTTAGTGATGGCTTTTATGGTATCTAGCTAGTTAAGATTCAGGGGTTCCTCCCCTACCTTTCCCTCCTCTCCCGCATATAGAATGACTATTATGTCCAAATTTCCAGGCTTAAAGAATGGTAGTTCCTGTGTCAGGGCTTTCCTGATCACAATGACTATTGGAAGTGCTTCTGCTGCCTTGGAGAATGTCACATAGCTTTGAAGTCCCTGGAGATATATACTCCAGTACCGGAGAGAAAATTTCATAGACCACAAGCATACAACCCTAGGCCAGCACCACAACCACTTTACTATCAGAGGTAGATGGAATATGAACAGACAAATTTAAAAACAGGACCCAGAAGACCAAGCATAATGCTCCATCTCCTTCCAATCACAGCCTCCTGTTAAGAAATTCTTTTGATGAGAATCTTTGAGAGCTGAGAACCAAGGCAGTTGCCACCTGCTTCATCTGAGAACGGTGATAACCATTTTGGTGGCTGCTTAACTTGCTTTTCCCATGCTTGGTGGATGGTAACGGACAAATGGATTCTTGACATTCATTCATTTCAGCTCTGTCATAGAATTCCTCTCCCCTTCCAAAACTCCCTTCCCCATCCCTCTTCAGAGACCACTCTCACAAGAAGATATTTATTCAAGAGGTAAACTTTCTCCTCCAGCAGGGGGACATGGAGCCAGTACCTGCTCAATATCAGTGGAAGGGATTTACTCAAAATATTTTTACCCCTCTCATGGGAGTTCCTAAGGTTCATTGTTGGTCTGGACCATTATAAATATAGGGTGCTCCCCGCTGACTTAGCAACAGCGCCAAAGGTAGTGTCAGTTGTAGCAGTGCACTTTTGATGCCACAGATCATCAGTCTTTCCCTACCTTGGCAATTGTCTATTGACAGGGAAATCTTATCGGGAGGTATCAAGAACAACCTCATCCCTGATCACTAGCATCACTGGGACTCTGTGTCAACACAGAAAAGTCTGTTTTAATTCTTACACAGATTGTAGTTTATTGGAGCAACTTTGGACTCTTTCACTTTCAAAGCATAACTCCCTGAGGACACATTTCAATCCAAAAAGAATCTTGCTACTCAGCTCAGACAGAGCCCACAAACATGGTTCGTTAATGCCTCATCCTCTTATGTTACATGGCATCCTGCACTTAATGTGATGCCCTTTGCAAGACAGTACCTCTGTTGCCTATAGGCCTAGGTTTCTGACTGTCTTTACCAAGCAGGGGAAACATGTAAATATTAGTCTCCCTTCTTCCCAGGGTGTGAGATTCTCTAACTTGGTGGGAGAACGGAGACCATATATATGTGGGAGCCCCTTTCATTCCCCCTCCACCTGAGAAAACTTCAATCACCAGATGCTTCTTTGTTGGGATGGGGCACCCATCTCGACAAGCATAAAGCACAACTAACGTGGACTCCCTGGGAGTCCAGGATGCACATAAACCTCTTTGAACTGAAGGCAGTCCAAGAGGCTTGCAAATAATTCCTTCCACTAATACAAACTTAATACATTCAAGCAAACAACCTGACTCTGGTATCCCCAGCATGCTAGAATACCCTCTCTCCTTAAAGATGTTAGGTCTGTCCCTTATCTCTCTATGGGTGCACTTAGCAGCTCTCAACACCCGATTTAAATTTGATGTTTTTAATTTAAACTAGATTTTTATGATTTTGTTGTTTAAATATTAATACATTTTTATTTTTATAAACCTGATTAAAATGAAAACTGAACTTTAATATGAAATATATTAAGACCTAAACTTACTATAATCTCTTAAAACATTTTAAATAAAAAATAAACATGCTGACTCCATGAGCCTCTGTCAAAAACTTTGAGTTAAAGGCTGCTTTTCTATATAAAGATAGAATTGGGGGGAAAACCTTTGTCTTTTGAGTTGAGCTTTATAAAGATGGCACAATAGGTCATGTACTATGTTAAGGGCTTGTTTTGTTTAATAACAATACATTTTATATTCTATTTTGTGGGCTTAATTAAATTCCAGTTACCATCCTAATGCAGCTTGACATAAATCATGAGCAAAGAGTTAATTATCTAGGAAATAAGCAATATATCATTCCCCATTTTCTAACATACTAAAAATGTACAATTAATAAGAATCTGAAAATATTAAGCTATATGATTGCTTAAATAAATGTATAAAGTTATAGTGCACCCTGCTAGGTAGCAATAAGATGTACCAAATCTAGCTAAAGGCTGTGTATTTAGTTTTAAATCAATGTGATTTAATGGCTTGTATTACCTAATGAGAATACATCTTTCTTTAGAAAATAACTGAAGTACAAATGGAAAAGTAGATTAAAATCAGTTCTTTAACTTGAGGCTTCCTACTTGGTGATTTACATCTCCTTGATTTGAATCATTCTAGCCTGCTGGGCATTGGAAATGGAAATTATTAGTCCAGGATATCTCTTGAACTTGCATCTTTTCCTGCTTTCCCCAATTTCTTTTCCTGGTTTCTTCTCATGAAATTGTTTTGATCTAGGTGGGAAGTCTCTTCCCTCCTGAAGGCAAGAGCTGTATATTTTCAATACTTCCTGCTTCTGGGTGGACATGCAATACTGAGTGGACATGTATTCTCTTGATATCTTGGCACTTCAGGACCCTGGTGGTGCACAAAAATGTGTGTGTGGGGGGGGGGAGTTAGCCAACCATTTCATAACATTTAGAAAAAAATGGATCTAGAAAGGGGCAGAGGTTTGGGGTATTGAAGGTATTTGTGTTTTTTTTTTTTAACAGGACTCTCATATACACTGTTCTTGCTTATAATTACAAATTGTTAGCCACACTCTCTCTAACTGATATTATTCCGTCTCTTCTCCCTCAAAACTCACTTTTGATATTCTCTCTAGCAAAGCAATATACTTCATTGTTGCAGTGTTACTTACATACAGTAAGCACCTTTTGCCTTGTTAGGTCATGATTGAGATGAGGCAGTATATTCCGTTTTCTTTTTTACATAGACTCTTCTTCCAGCTCCTCGCAGTAGTAGAAGCCCAACCTTTGTTGTAGGTTGTAGATACAGAAAACATATTGCTCTCATCTGCAAGAGCAATCTTTTGTTCTTGTTGATCCCCCAGCTAAAGTACTGCATTTGCAATTGTGGCATTTCAGAAGCAGAATGTGCTACCCATATTTAACATGTGGTTAGCCTTTGTCCATTTTTATGTAGTGAAAAGTGTTTTTATTTTATATAGGGTCAAAGCCTGAAGTCCTTACTTCAGTTTTTACTCAGCCCTCAGGGAAAGAACCTCTTTTAGTTAGGAGTTGTGCTGGAGTAAGGACTTTATAAAAACTAACCAGGGAGTCCAGTGTTTGACCTATACATATTTATTTGGTGTCCTTTGCTATACCATCTAGATGCTATACAAAATTTAAAAAAATAGTACTTAAGCATTTTCCACAATGTACAGAGAGAATAGAATCCCAACCTGTTGTAGCTATTAACCCATCCATTTCCCAAAAGCCCTATACGTATCAGTAATAATGACGATAGCTAAAAAGATATAATCTAAAGATTGCTAACCTAAGGCTCTGAAAGGGAGTAAATTCCGCAATCTCCTTTTTGAGCACTTCTGCCACCATTCTCCAGGAGTTCCATCTAAGAACTGACAGTGAGCATAAAGCAACTGATCAGAAATCTTGCTATGATATAGGGAAAAGAAACTGTCTTTAAGGTTGAGAGAATGCACCATCGTTAGTGATTTAGGCAGGGCCGGCTCCAAGCACCAGCTTAACAAGCAGGTGCTTGGGGCGGCCAAGGGAGAGGAGCAGCACCTGCGGTAATTCGGGGCGGCAGGTCCCTCACTCCCTCTAGGAGCGAAGGACCTGCCGCTGAACTGCCGCTGCCGATCAAGGCCTTTTTTGGGGGGGGCGGGGAGCGGCAGAAATGCTGGAGCCGGCCCTGGATTTAAGTGAAAGCTTCCTGCTATGAGGGAGTGACTGAAGTAAGTTCTCATAGCCAAATTCTCCACTACTGCAAATACCAATATCTAGAAAAATGGCTCTGTTAAATTCTCTAATATGTAATTGAGTGCATCACTTTGTGTAACTATTTTCTTTGCACAAAAAACAAAGCCGAGACAAATATGTATTTATTTAACATGGTCTCCAGATTAATCTACAGTATATGTACTGTCTCTTAGGACTTTTAAAGCATCTTTCACTCTCTATTTGAGGCCTGGCTACATACAGATTTGTACTGCTATAACTATTTTGGTTAGGGGGTGATTTTTTTCTATGTTTTACTTATAATAGGTAGCCCAGTACAGTCCCTAGTTGCAGACATAGTTATGCCATTATAAAGGTGGTTTAGCTTCTTCCCCTTCCCCTACGGAAATAGCTATACCCGTATAAATGACCTTTACATCTCTGCTAGGGGAGTTGCGCCACTTTAACTGTGCGGGTATGAATACAGGTATACTTAAAATGGTACAACTAGTATGTAGACAAGTCATTAGTATTCACAAATTGGGTGGCTTAACGGTGGGTGACATGGAAGTATTTTGGTCTAATTAAATGCTACTTGACTTAAGCAGGAGGGGTGAAGAGGAGCATTCAGCATATAACTTCTTTCTAAATTGCTTTTTACATTCTGCTTGAGGCTCCCCAAATTTATGCATCTCCAACTCCCTCTCTAAGTGGTGCTCTAATTTAGAGTGTGCGGGCAACATGGCAAACTGCACTGGGACATAGACCCAGCCTGTGGATGCTCAGGTAAGTGCTGGTTTTTTTTGTTTTTTTAACTATATGGCACAGTTTTACTAACATTTTTTCAAAAGCTTTATCACAAAGGATTTAAAGTTATATATTTTCAGTATATTTACAAAACCAAGCCATATATTTTAAAAAAGGCACTTACCTGACCTTCTCTAGGATGGTTCCATGCTTGCGTTCAGTTCCCTATCTGAGCTGGGGAGTTACAGCATTTTGCATTCTCCAGTGCCACTTGGAATGGGAGCTGGCAATCTGTGACTTCGGGGAGACTTGAAAAAGAAAAACACAAAGTGATTGTAAAATGTCTACGTGCTGAATGCTTTTCTTAACCATGTTATGTGAGATGTTTAGCACATTCCCTAGAACTGTTTTATTTAAAAATTCTTGCAGGTAACATTCAAGTTAAGTGTTTCCAATACAGTGAAACTGTAAACCACTGAATTGTATGACTTCAAATAGCAGTAAAATACAGGTGATTTAAACTTGCGTTTGTAGGGAAATCTAAAAACTTTTGCATTGCTAGTTTCTATGATTGAACATGATACAGATGTTTTATTTCTTGTAAGTAAATGCTGTGTTAAATATCTACATTATTCTTTAATGAATGGAGACAATATGCTTGATGCACAAAACTTAGGGACATGGTGATAAATTTAACTGTTTACCAGTTGACATAACTAAAATATTAGTTTAGTCATGCCCTTTCTAATCACCTAGAATTGAGGTAAAAACTGACAAGAAGATTTTAGCATTCTTAAACTTTCAGGGCCGATTAGAATGTTTGAAAGAATTCTTAATCATTTCTCATGTAAGGGCTACTTTTTTAATAAAAGAAAGTGTAAGCAAGTAACAAGAACAGGATTTCTTAGTATCACAGGGCTGGCTAGATTCTTACTGGCTCTATGTGGATGGACAAATCCCTGTTCCCCCTTTTGCTCCTATATGGAGGCTAATTGCAGTGGGTGAGACCGTGCATGGCCTGGGAGTCCATCCCCTGCACCAATGAGCAGAACTGGCCTGTCTCGGTGGAAGGGGGCACAGGCTTTACCTTTCAGAGTGTATAATTGGGTCACTAGGACTGCATTGTGGCAGCTGGAACTGGAGTTGGGCACAATGCATTGAAAAATTGTACTGAGGTGGTGCATCTCCATGCCACTTTCTCCCCCCTGGCTGTGATTTGAAACCACACTTTAGCACACTGTGTAAATACCTCTGTGCTAAATTAGAGGTTCCCTTGCAGCTCTTGTGAAGTGTATTGTATGTACTCGAAGGTAGAGTGTACTGTTATTGAGACTCATTTTCACTTGAGATCTAAGTTAGCATTTGAATCTAGGGGACTGATTTTGTGGACTGACCAAGCTGTGTTTGGTACAAGACTGGGACACGAGTGGGCAAAGATGTCTTTTGAGCCACTTTTATCTTCCATAGCAGGCAGAGAGTCCACTGCATCTCCCTACAGCTGCCAGCCTAACTCTCCCCAATCTGGCTGTGGCTGGGGGGCGGCAGCGAGGGCTCGGAGCCGAAGCCTGGCCATCATAAAAACTGGGCAGGCAACTGTGGGGAGCTGCTGCGGACCCTCTGCCTGCCCTGGGCAGGGGGGCCTAAGCAGCCCCCAGGCAGCTCCACAGGTCACCAAACAGCAATGACTAGTGGCACTGGAACAGGGGGTGGGGATGGGCCTTGCCTTTTCCCTCTCCCCCTCTTCTTTCCCCTCTGAAGCCCCAACCTCCCGGCCAGGCCACTGGGGAGCCGAGCCATGGGGAGCTGCAGCGGACCCTCCAGGGTGCGGGGGGTGGGTGAGCTGAGAGCAGCACCTGGATGTGTCCCAGGCTCCCCGCCCAGCCAAGGACAGGTGGAAGGTCTCCAACTCCCACAGCTACCCACGCGGCTCTCCCCAACCCAGCTCTGGCTGGGAGGTGGGATGCTTCGGAGCCTCAGCCTGGCCACGATAAGTAGAGCTCCACAAATCCGTGGACATCCGCAGACAATTTTTGCAGATCGGATGCAGATACACATTTTTGTATCCGCACAGGACTCTAGGAATAATAGCTTAGTCATTATTACAAAATTTCAAATACTGAACTAATTTATGTGCATCACCTGGAATTAGGGATGCCACAGAAATAAGATATGTTCTTTTTAGAGATGACAAGGGAAATAGCTTTCACAGAAGATGTTTAATTTTTGCATCAGTAATGTGTCCGCCATGTGATGCATCGAAAGTGATAACTGTTAACTGATGATGTCTAACAGAAAAATCTTCTTTTGTGATCCTATTCCATTATAAACTGAAACGTCATATAAGTCATCATGCCATGGTGCTATTTGATAACTGAGAATTTAAGTCTTCATGAATTTTTATCAGACTCCACTCAGGTTATAGCAGCCAAGAGTCTGCAGAGCTGTTGAATTATTTAGTATATGAACTGGAAATTTTTTTTGTGCTTTTAGCATTTAAAGGCCACATTTAAAAAAAAAAAAACCCACACATTTGTTGCTCTATTTGGAAATCCTTCTCAGCTCTTAAATTCTATGGTGATAGGTGCTTTAAAAATTCTTGAGAATTCTAACGCCATATTTGAAGACACTGGTCTAATATTGCTTATTCTTCTGTGAAGTTTTAGATCACATTTATTCTTATAAGACTCGGGGGGCATACCTTCGCTCTTTAATTTAAGTTGCAGTTGAGTTTGGTGATGGGAGCATGGAATTTAGGAGTCATGACTCTTCAGGTATTGTTCCTGGCACAATAAAAGTTCTAGGTATAGTTCATCATCTTGATTTAAGCTCAGTTATCTGATCCCAACTAGCATTGCCTTGAAAAGGCTGATAAATGTATTGAGATCCTTGCAACAATAAGTCTTTTGGTCTTGCATCTGAAGAAGTGAGGTTCTTACCCACGAAAGCATATGCTCCCAATACTTCTGTTAGTCTCAAAGGTGCCACCGGACCCTCTGTTGCTTTTTACAGATTCAGACTAACACGGCTACCCCTCTGATTCTTTTGGTACAGTTATAGTACAGGTTAACATGCCTGAAATTGGAAGGGAAAAACACAGCTTCTTTGATATCTTGTCGGCATACTTTTAGGGAAAATACTAAATGCTCGCGTAAAGAAATGTGTCATGGTCAGAAGCATGTGGCTTTGCTCCTGTAGCACAGCTGAAAAATGCATTATAAATTACTGGCCACTTAAGAAACAAGCCCAAATGCTTTCTTACATTGCTACCTTATTTATTTTAAACTAACATATGATCATGACATTGCTATGCAGTTTTCTGCTGCTTATATTTTAAGTTGAAATCTCATTTCTGTTTCAGATTCTCCTTCCTCTGTGGTTAACAAACAGCTCGGATCCATGTCACTTGATGAGCAACAGGGTGCGTTTGATAGGAAATATGCTATACCCAGCCATAGTTCACTACAATGCAGACTTCCTTTTTAAATTTCAGTTCATGATGATAAACATGCTGTTCATCTTCATAAACTAGAATTCCTTAAGCAGACCTGCGTTGGAAATGCCATAATACTCAGTTAAAATGATATCCTCTGCAAAAGTAGTGTAAATTTATTTTTAAAAATTTGCCCTTACCACCAATTTGATGTTTAACATAAAAGTTATACTCCACTCTGACACATTGTAAGTGAATTTAGGAAAAAAAATGTTTTTTAATCAAAAGTAAAATTGCAAATTAGTTTTTAAACTGGTGTTTACAGATGGTAAACTCCTCTTGGCCCATTAAGGGGAGTTACCTTTTGGGTGAAACTTGCCTTTAACCAGATAAAGACAAATAAGCTGGCCTACGGAGGGGATTTTGTGGATGTTGAGGAAGAAAAATCCATCCAATTTGTGGTTGGGGCAGTGGGCTGCATGCAGCACCCACCTGTTACCTCAGCCTGTTGGTTGAAAGCAGCAACTTCTATGTGCCGTTTTTGCTGTGTCTTAAGATCACCTTACTTCTGTAATCAGTGGTCCCATGTCTCCTCTGGGAATGTCTACACAGCGAAGAAAAATCCATGGCTGGCCTGTGCCCGCTGACTCGGGCTGCAGGGCTCTTTCATTACTGTGTAGACTTCCGGGGTGGGGGCCTGAGTTCTGGGACCCTCCCACCCTGAAGGGTGAGCCTCAGAAGATTTGGATGCTTATCTCAGCCCTTAAATCTTCGAAACATGACTAGAAAGCTCAGAAAGAGACTTGTCTGTTCCAGTCACAGCTGGAATCCAGAAGTGTTGAGTTGATAACAAAAATGAAACCATGAACCTTCAAGATGCTTTGGTCCCAGAAATCAGGCAAGGTTTGGAAGTTTCCTTGTTATCTTTCCACGCTGGTTCGCTTGCCCTTAGAACTGCCTTGCGTCTTAGAATAGGTAATTACATAAATGAAATAGAACTTAATTTCTAATAGCTGCATTCTTCCATAGTGTTTATGCTGTTGTGCTGATGTATGGAGATTTCCTCTCACAAATCAGTTTTGTATATGTAATAAAAATAAATATATCTGTTTATCTAAAACTTAATGGTAAACCTACTTTATGATCACTTATTTAAGACAACGACTCTCCTACTGTGATCTTGGGACCACCAGAAGAGAAAGTTAATGTCACTAGAACTGTGGTGGATTGGGAATCTGGATGAGGAAATAGTTTGTTAGAGGATTTATCTCCTATCAGATGGTCAGCAGAATAAAAAGCTGACTGTATTCTGCATCCATATCATCATTCAGTTCTCTTAAACAATACCAGGTGTGGTCCGTATTTTGATGGGAAATCTCCAAAGAACTGGTGGCTGGTGCAGGAAGTTGTTGGTACTTCAGTATATGGTTCTTTTCCCTCTGATTTTATTAGCTTGCCATTAGAGCAGACTGTGCTCTTGGTATTACCATCTTTTATGTCCACTTCTGGTCACTAAAGATCTTATAGCATTTATCATGATTTCATAATCCCACTATTCTAGCCACATTCCTGTGTGGGGTGGTTAATTTCTGCCTACCTGTATTTAATCTTATATTTTCAAATGGAACATAATTTTCCAGGGCTTTGGAGCTGTGCTCCGGCTCCGCTTCAGCTCCAGGCAAAAACCTGCAGCTCCACTGCTCCGGAGCTGCTCCATGCTCCGGCTCCGGGCTCCGCTCCAAAGCCCTGTGATTTTCTTCACTTGGTGTTTCGCCTCAGCAATGGCTGCAATTCAGTAATGGGTGGTCACTGTTTAAGGGCGGTATTGTTTCTTTAAGCCATTACCTAGATTGGCAGGTGTGGAGAGAAATTGTATAACTTGGACTTTGGAATGGTTGCTGGTGTTCTCTAAAAGTCATTGGCCTAATCCTGAGGATTCTTATTGGGTTTTTACTTCGCTCTTACTCGAGCAAACTCCTGGAGCTTTTTGTAGACTGGTATTTTCACTATTTAGGGTTTTCACCATTGCGTCTAAAGTCAGCTGGTGATTGTGGTTTTGTTGTTGTGAGCCTCAGTATGGAACTCATTCCTGTCCCCTGACATAGATTACATTTTGACCTTCTCACTTAGAAGGAAACATCTTTAAGTTCCCCCCCCCCCCAAAATATGTCTTAGAACGACCACTACTGCCTTTACATTTTGACACTATTGATCTGCTTTTCCTGGAATTGGGAGTTTAATGTTGGGTATAGTGAGGAATGGAGTGGGGCCTGGGGAGAGATCATGATGCAGACTGCTTGACAGCTGGAATCAGGAAGGGACTTCAAAATCTCAGGATGTGGGAGTGTGAATGATTATCAGACTCCATTAAAATACATTGTTAATTATATTTTTAAAGCTTTATACTCTTTTTTTTTTCCTGAGTATATAAACAATTTTACGTGTTCAATACAACTTTTGCTAATTACCTTCCATTACACAAAAACCGAGATGCCTCCTAACAGATGGCAGAGTAGAGTCCTTAGTCTCTAACTTCCAACCAGGCCAAATGTGATCTGGTAACATGCCTCTATACTGTTAGTATCGCAAAGAGAAAAGCTAGAATTTTTGTGAACTTGTTTTGCACAGATGTAGTTTTCTGAGCAAATAAGTGGATTTATTAGTGTAATTTTCCTTTTTACATGATTGAAGAAAGTATTTCAATTCCAGATCTTTCTAATTACAAAGGGAGATAAAAGTTCACTTTTTTTGCTTAAAAGGAAATGTTACAGGACAAAGTCCACCCTCCATTTCCTTATGGCAAAGCACAATATGAAATGATAGTCATAACTTTTCCCACAGTTTGTCAAATGTGCTGCTGTAAAATAGAGAACTGCTGGTCTTATAGGCCTATATATTCAGAGTGGAATGCAAGGAGTTTGCAGCAATTTAGCAGTATTGATTTGCTGCTTGTTACCTTGATAACTACCTGTTACCTTGTTTGTTAGGGCTTGTGAACAGGCTAATAGCTCTGGAGATGGAAGTTCTCTGTTTAATCACAGAACATGTACAGCTTCCCTATAATGAGAATTTTATAAAGGAAGAAAGCCAAGAAATAACTATTGAAAGTTTACCACTACAGTAGAGCCTCAAAGTTAAACACCTGTTCGTAACACTGAAATGTTCACAACTCTGAACAAAACATTATGGTGGTTCTTTCAAAAGTTTACAACTGAACATTGACTTAATACAGCTTTGAAACTTTACTAAGAAGAAAATTGCTGCTTTCCCTTTTTTTAAGTAGTTTTCGTTTAACACAGTGCTGTCCTGCATTTACTTTTTTTTTTTGTCTTTTTTTTTTTTTTTTTTCTCTGCTGCTGCCTGCTTGCGTACTTCTGGTTCCAAATGAGGTGTGTGGTTGACTGTCAGTTCGTAACTCTGGTGTTCATAACTCTGAGGTTCTACTGTATTTTCGCAGCTATGTCTTCCACACTTTTTCCTCTGAACATTTACCAAATTCCATTTTTTCAAACTCTGCTAGCTGCTCTTATTGCTCTCTAGATGATTGATTTAAAGGAGTGCCCATGTGTATTCAATATTGAAGAACTACTGCTACAGCAAACAGAGTCAGAGGGACTTATGTTGCAATATCCTGGAATGGTTTGTGATGTTTAAAGCCAGAAGGAACCAGTACGATAATCTAGTCTGACCTTCAAAATACAGGCCATAGAATTTCACCCAATGGTGTGCAGCAATATATTTGGTGGTGGCTTCATGACTCAGTGATACTGATTATTTTTGCACTGGGAAAAACATCCCAAAGCAATGTTAGGATATTGCACTATAATTATTTTGTGTCCATCTCAAACACCATTCAAGAAAGTATCTCTTTCCATTCCTATCCAGCTGCTGAAGTGAGGAAATCTCCCTTGTCTGGCGAGGGGGAGAGGACAGGGTAGGATTCCACAAGCTCCTTTTCTGTCCCCTTCTCGTGATGAAGTGCTTCAGACTCTGTTTTGACTTACTCAGTGCTACCTACTTGTACTGTAAGGACACTCACATTTTGTGATACCAAGTGGTGTGTGCTGACCGCTTTCCATGAACTCAAGGATAGCACCTATTTACTTATAAATGTACATATTTTCAATCAAAATGTAAATGCACACAACCACAATGTTTTCTTGTACTCATATGTTCTTTGAATAGATTGATTTCACAGGCAAAAAAATCCTGCATTTGATCAGCTTTCTCCTCACCCCACACTGACAGAATAAGGCAGCTGCAGGCTGTATTTTAGAGCAGCCACGAGCTACACTGTGAGTACTCATTGTGCAGCGGTTACCATGGTGAGGCTCATGTATAATTGTCACAATGCATTATACAGAACACTCTTTCACAGAAAATTATCTTAATTTTAGCTCTGTTTTCGTACTTTATATTTTCCACATTTTAAAAAACTTTTTGTATTCAGAACATGTATAAAGTACGTATTTAACATTATTTAAATTTTTCAGACCAAATTGCTATAGCCGTGGTACCCTTAGTGGTTTCCATCTGTCAACAGCGTACATACACACATGAATGTTCAGGTTCAAATTATGCTTGCAGACAATGGCTTCTGTTAACTTTAAAGGAAGTTTTATATATGTATTCAGTGGCAGAATTATGACTGCAGTCTTGGGGAGTTGTGTGTTTGAATATATACTTATAGTAAATTATATGCATGTAGAGTGATTCTGAACTCTATTTTAGAATGGTCATGCAAGAAATATTGCCATTGTACAGTGAGTAATGTTGTAGTTTTAAAACTTCCTGTTGTTCTAGCATTGTTGTTTTGTCCATTGCAGCTTTGAACTAGAAATTTAAAACAGAAATCCAGGCTGGAAAAGCAATAAGAGAGATGTTACTTTAACGTCTTATTTAAAATTGTGAATGACAACTTAAACATTTTTCCATGCAGCACATGTAAGTTTTTGTCACTGGCAAAGCTGTTGTAGTCATGATCAAGTTCCTATACTCCATAAACCAAACAAAACCTGACTAACACTGCTGTCCAGATGGCTGTGAAGTAAAAAGATTAGACTGTATTTGATACTAACAAGCAGTAAGGACCTATGAGTTCTATTTCCAGCTTTGTCACTGACTCATTGTATGACCTTGAGTAAGTCACTGGGACTCCCTGTTTCATCATGCCCACTTATAAAACAGGGATATTAGGACTTCGTGTACAATTATTATCAAACAAAATGCATCAGAGAGCTGTGCATGTAGATAGTTTGTCCATTAAAACAAGCATTTTGTTGTTAAAGGTTAACACTGTAACTATCAGTTGGCTCATTATCTCAAAAGAGGACTTTTGTCCTGGAGGATGCTTTTAAAATATCATATTTAATCATGTCCATTTTCCTTGTATTTGTTTTTCATTGTTCTTGCTAAGTATCAGGAGGTAGGTGTGTTAGTCTGTATCTACAAAAACAACAAGGAGTCTGGTGGCACCTTAAAGACTAACAGATTTATTTGGGCATAAGTTTTGTGGGTAAAAACCTCACTTATTCGGATGCATACAGTGAAAGTTACAGATGCAGGCATTATATACTGACACATGGAGAGCAGGGAATTACTTCGCAAGTGGAGAACCAGTGTTGACAGGGCCAATTCAATCGGGGTGGATGTAGTCCACTCCCAATAATAGATGAGGAGGTGTCAATTCCAGGAGAGGCAAAGCTGCTTCTGTGATGAGTCAGCCACTCCCAGTCCCTATTCAAGCCCAGATTAATGGTGTTAAATTTGCAAATGAATTTTAGTTCTGCTGTTTCTCTTTGAAGTCTGTTTCTGAAGTTTTTTTGTTCAATGATAGTGACTTTTAAATCTGTAATAGAATGACCAGGGAGATTGAAGTGTTCACTTACTGGCTTATGTATGTTACCATTCCTGATGTCCGATTTGTGTCCATTTATTCTTTTGCGGAGGGACTGTCCGGTTTGGCCAATGTACATGGCAGAGGGGCATTGCTGGCACATGATGGCATATATATATAACATTAGTGGATTTGCAGGTGAATGAGCCCTTGATGGTGTGGCTGATGTGGTTGGGTACTCTGATGGTGTCGACAGAGTAGATATGGGGACAGAGTAGGCAACGAGGCTTGCAACAGGGATTGGTTCCTGGATTGGTGTTTCTGTGGTGTGGTGTGTAGTTGCTGGTGAGTATTTGCTTCAGGTTGGGGGGTTGTCTGTAAGCGAGGACTGGCCTGCCTCCCATAGGTTGTAGATCGTGGATAATGCGCTGGAGAGGTTTTAGCTGGGGGCTGTATGTGATGGCCAGTAGTGTTCTGTTGTTGTCCTTGTTGGGCCTGTCCTGTAGTAGGTGATTTCTGGGTACCCGTCTTGCTCTTGCTGTTTTTATTAGGAAAGGTATTTGTGTTTAAAACTAGTATTTTTCTCCCACACAGACTTGTCTGTTCTTTGAGTACTGTCCCTATGGGTACTCCACTTCAGGTGCTTGTGTGCCCAATGTATCTTTGATTGGAGACTTTAATCAGCAGTGTCCATTTGACGTCTGCATACGCTGCTAATATCCTTGTGCCCCACACTGAGGCTGTATCAAGCTGTACAGGCAAACTACCCTCGGTTCTTTCTCAACCACCTCGGCCTGAAACAGAGTTTAGCATGTCAGCATTGTGTGTGTCTCGGCTGCTTGCTGAATTCATTCTACTTAGTTTATTTAGTTTGTTAGTATCATGCAGAGATGGGCTGAACACTTCAATAGTCTACTCAATAGAGCATCCACAGTCAATTGTCATGTCTTTGATCAATTACCGAGAAACCCATCAAAGAGGATCTCGACCTCCCTCCGTCAGTTGAAGAAGTCATGAAAGCCATCAAACAATTGAACTCTGGTGTGGAAAGGCATCTGGAAAGGATGGTGTTCCATAAGAACTGTACAAAGCAGCAGGCCCAAAGGCTATCAAGGTGTTTTCACGACATCTTGAGTAGCATTTGGGAGGAAGAAAAAATGCCACAAGACTTCAAAGATGCTATTATTGTATCACTGTTCAAAGCCAAAGGCAGCAAAGCTGACTGTAGAAAGTACAGAGGCATTTCCCTATTCTGTATAGCGGGGAAAATACTAGCTCGCATTTTACTGAACAGACTCATTCCAAACATGTCTGAGGAGAGAATGCCAGAAGTGCAGTGTGATTTTTAGACCAGCTCATAATACTATGATTTTTGTCATCAGGCAGGTCCCGGAAAAATGTTTAAAGCAGAACATGGACCAGTATGCAGTCTTCATTGACTTTACCAAAGCCTTTGATATGGTCAACAGAGAGGGTCTATGGGCTATTCTACATAAACTGGGTTGCCTGAGAAGATTCATACAAATCATCGGGCTGTTCCATGACCACTTGACAGTACAAGTGTTCTCCAATGGTAACTTTTCTGACGTATTCAAAATCTCAAAGGGAGTGAAACAAAGCAGCATACTTGCTCTAGTGCTGTTCAACTTGTTCTTTGCCTGTGTCCTCAGCCATGCCACGAGGGACTTGGATCAGGGGATTTATATCTGCTACTGACTGGATGGCTCCCTCTTTGATCTTCAAAGACTTGATGCTAAGACCAAGACGCTGGAGAGACTTCTTATCAAGGCACTTTCTGCAGATGACTGCACCTTGATGGACCATAGACATAGCAACCTTCAGGTCATTGTTGATCGATTCTCTGAAGCATCCCAGCTCTTTGGCCTCACCATCAGTCTCAGTAAGACAGCAGTTTTGTTTCAGCCAGCACCTCATTCCAGTGCCCCAGCGCCAGCCAGCTTCATACAAGGCACACAGCTGAAAAATGTAGATCAGTTCAAGTATTTGGGTAGCGCCATCACAAGTGACTGTTCCCTTGATCAGAAAATTGCCTACAGAATTAGTAAAGCCTGCCAGGCCCTTGGCCAACTCTGAACAAAAATCCTTAACCAACACAACTTTTGTATCTCCATCAAATTGAAGATCTACAGTGCAGTGGTCTTAACATCTCTCTTGTATGGATCTGAGACATGGACTCTCTATAGATGGCACATTAAACAGCTTGAGCAATTTCACATGTGCTCCCTCTGCTCAGTAATGAGCATTTGCTGGCAGGACAGAGTGACCAATATTAAAGTCCTTGAGAGAGCAAACACAACCAGCATTGAGGAAATGCTACTGAGAGCACAACTTAGGTGGACCAGACGTCATCAGAATGGAAGACCACTGTCTCCCAAAACAGATCTTGTATAGGGAGCTGAGGCAGGGCAAAAGAAAGAAGGGTTGTCCGCATAAGTGCTTCAAAGATAACCTGATGAGCAGTCTCCAGGAGGCTGGCATCCATCTCAAAGAACTCAAGCAAATAGCTCAGAACTGGACTCACTGGGGGTCTCTGACAAGATCAGCATGTAACAGGTTTGAGCAGGATAGACAAAATAGTCTCCAGGCTTCATGTGAAATGCGTCACTGAGCTGCATCATCAAACATCCTAGATATGGACTTCCCATGCCCTCATTTTGGCTGACTGTGCATCAGGGTTCGAACTTCAGAGTGAAATGCATAGCCATAGATGAAAAATGTGACAATATCATCATAGTCAGCGATTGACTACCAACATTAACAGATAATTACTGGTTGTTGAAAGATTGTTTAATTTCTTCCTGGGAAATCCTCCCTGTGAGGGGCATGTCTGTTCACTGGGAGTTAAGTATTCGCTCATACACAGAGAGGCTGTCCCGGTTAGTGACAGACACTGTAAGTGTGTTCACTGCCTGGGTGAATTGCATGCCTCTCAGAAGTGTCATTTCTGTTGAGCCCTCAAATCCAGGGCACAGAAGAACTGCTAAATCAAACTGTGACTGTTAATGCAGGAGTGCTCCTTTCCCCTCACTTCAGAGCCAGGTCAGGAGAACCCTCGCTATACATCAGTCGCCACAGTCTCTAGTGGTCCTTCGACCTCAGTGCAACACCCTTCCAGAAAGGGGAAGGCTTCAAAGACTTCCTCTAAAGATTCTAAGAAGAGGAGCTCTAATTCCCTTCTTAAGGTATCCCTCCCTCCTTAAAAAGACCTCGCCCTCCGACCAGGTCAACAGCCTCGAGGCTTGGTACGATAGAGGCAAAAGGCTCCTCCGGAACCAGTGAAGCAGGAAAATCCCACAGTTCTCAGAGTAAACATGGTTCTGGGAAGGTTCCGGTACCGTCTAGCAGAGACGGTCAGAGTGAGCAAACAGCATGCATGGGTTGAACTACCACTGCTAATGAAAATCTCCAATCAAAGGTGCGTGGGGAACATGCGCACCTGAAGTGGAGCACCCATAGGGACATTCAGCTCAAAGAACTAGACTTACTGCACATGGTGAGCAACCTCACTTTCATTCTGTTTCATCCTGCAGTAACAAAGCATGAGTAAAATTTGACCCTGTTGTTATGTAGAGAAAGGTCAATGACTTCAATGGGCAGAATTTGATGTTTATTTGACATCGTGGAAAAAAAACTCATGGTGTTACAGATGTAGGGTGATGGCTTCACAGCAGGATCGAGTATAAGAAGATGGTTTGTGAGGAAGGGTTTTGTTTTGTTTTTGTTTTATTTTTTGAAACTCCCAATGACAGCAAAGGGAAGACTGTACATTGATGTTTAACAACTAATAAATTAATAATGTATTAATAGCAAAGGGTGACTGACATTCTCATAATTCATATGAGGCTGGAGTAAGTGGGCTTCACATAGGTGGCATATGTGGGGCCTAGAAGTCAAGAATTCTCCCACTAATCTAGGTTCTGAACAAGGAGCACCTGTGTGGTAAGTTTATATTTGATGTTACTGCCCATAACCTTTATTAGCAGGAATGGGCTACTGCACACCTCTTAAGTGGTGTTTGTAGACAGGAGGTCCATGATGTAGATGGGCCTACTGGCTATGAACCTTCCTTCAGGGAAGGATGCCATAGAGCCCATTGCACAGACCCTCCATGATCTCTTAACTCTGTGCACCAGGTATTCATTGGTACTGTTCACGTTCTCAGAGTTTCAGCATAAAGAACATTCACACTAGGATAATTTTAGGTAATGAGGAGGGGTGAGGAAGAGGAGCACTTTCAAAATGTAGCACTGATTGAAATGATAGTCCACGTTCCCATACAAAAAACTCCAAACCTCAGTATAATAGTTGGATAGTAGATATCCAAAGTCCTGCTCACAAAGGACCAAATCACAGGGGAAGGAACGCAAGCCAAAATGGGGACAGAACAGGTTAAAGAATATTTAGATAAATTAGATGTGTTCAAGTCAGCAGAGCCTCATGAAATTCATCCGAGGTGGTTTAAGGAACTAGCTGAAGCAATTTTGGAACTGTTAGCAGTTCTTTGGGAACTCATGGACGTGGGTGAGGTCTCAGAGAACTGGAGAAGGGCAAAAATTTGTAGTTATCTTTAAAAAGGGGAACAAAGAAGTCCTGGGGAATTATTGATCAGTCAGCCTAATTTTAATACCTGGAAAGATACTGGAACAAATTATTAAAAAAATATTTTGTAAACTCCTAGAGGATGATAGGGTTCTAAGGAATAGCGAGCATGCATTTGTCAAAAACAAATCATGCCAAACCAACCTAATTTCCTTCAACAGGGTAACTGATCTAGTGAATGGGGGAAATCCGGTAAATGTAATATGTTTTTATTTTAATAAGTCTTTTGACACAATCCTACATGACATTCTTATAAGCAAACTAGAGAAATGTGGTCTAGATGGAATTACTATATAGTGGGTGCACAGCTAGTTGAAAGACTGTACTCAGAGTTATAGTGTCCAGTACTATTCAATATTTTCATGAACGATTTGGATAATGGAGCACTTGCAAGCAGTTTGGAGAACAGGATTAGAATTCAAAATGACAGATTGGAGAATTGGTCTGAAATCAATAAAATTATATTCAGTAAATCCAAGTGCAAACTACTTCAATTAGGAAGGAAGAATCAAATGCACAACTACAAAATGGGGAATAACTGGGTAGGTGGTAGTACTGCTGAAAAGGACCTGGGTGGTCATAATGGATCACAGATTGAATGAGTCAACAATGTGATACAGTTGCCAAAAAGGCTGATATCATTCTGGGTGTATTAACAGGAGTGTCATATGTAAGAAATGGGTGCTAATTATACCACTCTACTCAGTACTGGTGATGCCTCAGCTTTGTCCAGTTCTGAGTATCACACTTTAGGAAAGACATGGACAAACTGAGAGAGCAGAAGAGAGCAACAAAAATTATAAAAGCTTTAGAAAACCTGACCTAGGTTTGTGGAGGAAAAAACTGGGCATGTTTAGTCTTGAGAAAAGAAAACTGAGGGGGGACCTGATAAGTCTTTAAATATGTTAAGGGCTTTTATAATGAAGATGCCGATCAAGTGGTCTCCATGTACTCTGAGGTTAGGACAAGAAGTAATGGGCTTAATTTGCAGCAAGAGTGGTGTAGGTTAAATATTAGGGAAAACTTGCTAACCATAAGGGTAGTTGAACTCTGTATTCGGCCTCCAAGGGAGGTTGTGGAATCCCCATCACTGGAATTTTTTAGGAACATGCTGGACAAACATCTGTTAGGAATAGTCTAGGTTTACTTGGTGTCCTGTCTCAGCACAGGCGGCTGGACTTGATGATTTCTCGGGGTCCAGCCCTATAGTTCTATGATTCTATGTATGGCTCCCATGTAAATCAGAAGGAATCTTATGGTCAAATCTAAGGACCTCATATGCCCTCTTTATTGTTGTAAATACAAATTGTTATATCTTTAGGCTAGTCCCTAAGCTTTGCAAAGTATAAATTCAGTGCAATCACTCCAAAGCATTTAACTTTTGGTTTGGTCTGTGTCTGGCTTTAAAACAGATTGTATTAGAGAGAATTTTTTGGTTATCTTAATTCACTTCGGAAGGTGTTTCCATTATTTAACAGTTTTACATAAATTACTGACACACATTCAAATATTATCAACCCTTGTTTACAG
This sequence comes from Trachemys scripta elegans, assembly GCF_013100865.1. Taxonomy (NCBI): domain Eukaryota; kingdom Metazoa; phylum Chordata; order Testudines; family Emydidae; genus Trachemys; species Trachemys scripta. Next base: position 163,033,428 of record NC_048298.1, on the reverse strand, counting down.
ACAGTGAAAAGCAGAGTTCACGAGCAGGAACAGGTGAACCAGTTTTAAGTTTGCACTACAGTACAGAAGGAACTACTACAAGCACGATAAAATTGGACTTCACGGATGAGTGGTAAGAAGTTCTTTTTTTTAGCTGTTAATAAGCACAATTTTCCATTGTATTAGCATTTGTATTAGCATTTGTACCTAAAATGATTTTATTCTTTCAATTATATATACCACTTAATATGTATTGTTTCCTGCTGTTTCATAGTTCTGTAATAGTATTTTACAGAGGTAGTGACCATCTGATTAGGAATAAACTATTTTCTGTGTTCTATTTGCATTCAATCATCGAGGGCAAAATTATTTTAAAAGTGGGAAAAATTCTTCTTTCTGAGGTCAATCTTTAAATATATAGCAAAGAGTATGTAAAGAATAGGAAAAAATCGCTTTCATCATTAACTTTTTAAGTTGTTGAGAATTTTTTTTATAAACACAGTTTAGCAAACTTCACTTTGTAACGGTACATCCATTTTAGAATGCTATGGATTTTAATTCTTCTAGCCAAAGAAGGTTTTGGAGCAGGCACAATTACAGAAATGTGTTGTGAATTTTTTAATTAAAAAAAAAAAGAAAAGTAGTAATAGTTCACTGTATAGATCATCTTCTGTAATTTTAACTCAAATCTTAAATAATTCAGAAAAAAATATTGTACCAAGTACTCTTGAAATACACATCTGTTGAGTCTACATGGATTTTAAAAGAGCTATTTCAAATTTGTGGAGCGAGAACTGCACCAGGTTCTGTGTTCCCTTGTTGGCACAGAGCAATCCAAACGTTGCTTGAAAATGTTGGAACCTCAACTAAATTGAAGGGCAATTGAGGGAAATTGAAGGGTAGTATGAAATAGGGGTAACCATGAGAGAGAGGCTCTACATGATCACTTCTTAGGCCCCATGGACCCAGAAACAAACATCTCCATTGTACATGGGTCTGTAAAAGGGTATAAAAGGAAATGCATCTTCTCTTTAATAGTCTTTAAAACTTTTTGTTTACTTTACTTTTAATCTAAATATCATGCTCACAGCTACAGAGTCTTGAAATCTTAACTACAAATTGGAGTTCTCAGAGATCTATAAGGTGCATGTCTGTCTGGACATGCAGTTTGGGCAAGCAATAATTGTTTAGATGTTTTCTTTATTTTGATACTTTTTAGATATTCATTCCTTACGTCCTGTCCTTGAAGGGGACACTGCTTCTCAGTCCTGGTCTACACTACAAAGTTAGGTCGATGTAAGCCATCTTGCATTGACCTAGTGATGCATGTGTCTACGCTTAAATTTGTCTGCCACTGATGTAAGTGCCCCATTACAGCGACACAGCAACACCACCTCCCTGAGTGGTGTTGAGCCATGTTCGATGTACTGAGGTCAATGCAGCGCGAGTGCTCTGGTCACAATTGTGAACTCCACTGCTCAGGGTCACAGAAGACTGGAAGGCCCCATGCTCCTTTAAAACCCTGCATATTTTTGAAATGCCTTTTCCAGCTTTCTGTTGTGTGCAGCGGGCCGTGCTGGCTACGCAGTCCAGAAGTGCTCCTGCCTGGAGTAGACAGGAAATATTGAATCTCCTTGGCCTGTGGGGAAAAGAGACTGTGCAAGCACAGCTATGGACCAGCTGTAGAAATGTTAACATCTGAGTAGATTGCATGGGGGATGCAGGAGAATGGGTATGAAAGGGATCAACAGCAGTGTTTCGTGAAAGCAAAGGAACTGCAGATGGCATATCAGAAAGCCAGAGAAGCCAACAGTCAATCTGATGCTGAGCCGCAAACCTGCCACTTTTACAAAGAGCTGCATGTCATACTTGGCGGAGACCTCCTTATCCATCCCGCATACCAGTGTGGATACCTCCAAGGAGCCACATCACAGGCCCCTAGTGTGAGCAGCGAGGAGGAGGAGAAGGAAGAGGAGGATGGGGGACGCGTGACTGGGAGGTCTAGCTATGCCCCGAGCCAGTACCTGTTTGATACTCTACTGCAATCCAGTCAGTCCTGGCAGTCAAGCATGGGAGAGCCTGATGCAGGGGAAGGATCTTTGGGTAAGTATGTAAATTTATTTCCCATTACGGTGATGGCGCCCCCAACTTAACAGGACACAGCTACTGACTTTACATTAATTTATTAGTACTAGACTAGGTAGTGGTACTATGAAGAGAAGTAGTGGTGTTATCTGCTTTTAATTCCCCTATTGAGTTAGGCAAGGGGGCCCATGCGGAGCAGTTTATTTATGTACACAGGAATGTCCCTTTAATCCTGAGAGATCTCGATGAGACTTCCATGGGGGTACTCTGCAATCCTCACCTGAAGGTTTCTAGGGATGGCTGCCCTATTTCTTCTTCGATGGTAGGCTGCTTTCCCACACCAGTCAGCAATACTTTCGACAGGCACCATTGCAGTACATAGGCTAACAATATATGGGCAGGGCCAGCTCCAGCATTTCTGCCGCCCCATGCAAAAAAAAAAAACAAAAACGCCGCAATCGCAACCGGCTGCAGAAATTGGGGGGGAGGGGAAAAAGCCACGATTGGCGGCAGCAGGTCCTTCGCTCCTAGAGGGAGTGAGGGACCTGCCGCCCCCGAATTGCCCCAGGTGCCGCCCCTCTCCCTTGGCTGCCCCAAGAAGCTGCTTGTTAAGCTGGTGCCTGGAGCCGGCCCTGTATATGGGCCCCTAGCAGCAGCTGTGCTTTCTCTGCCTTTGTTACCTTCAGGAATAAGATACCTGATAAAATAACCACCCCTTATTGAAGTATCAATAAGCACGTCTTGTGTAAAACTTTAGAGGAGCAAGGGAAGGGCGTTTTGAATCTTAACTTTCGCTTTCTCTTGTGACTGTATTGATGATGGTACCACTGTGTGTTTTATCTGCAGCTACTGCTGTTGTCGCATTGAGGGGTTCCCCCTGCAGATCCGTGGAATGCCTGAGCCAGATAAGGTGAAAGAAGAGGACTTGCAATTACATGTTCAATGAGATCCTGTAACCAGTGCTGATCAGACCGTGAGCAAAGGGCCTTCAGGGTGAATATGGCTGGCAGCCTGGAGAAGGGAAGAGTAGAGAGGAGAGAGTCCCAGCAGGAAAAGAGAGGGAGATGCATCAGGACATAATGGGGCTTCTCCGTTGGCAAACACAGATGCTGCAGACTCTTGTGGACCTGCAGACAGGGGTGCTGGAACTAGTGGTGCTGAGGGCACGGCAGCACCCCCTGGCTTGAAGTGGTTTCCATCATATAAAGGGTTTAGAGTTTTGTTCAATGGCTTTCAGCACCCCCACTATAAAAATTGTTCCAACACCACTGCCTGCACTTTCAACAATCATGGGTTCACCTCCCTTTGCATTACTCTATTTCAACAGCTCCTTACACCTCCTGCCACATGGCATCAGGACCTGCATTCCTACCCCTACCACTTCATGCTAGGTGACATTAAGGACACAGCAAGCTTCACATATGCTGACTTGTAAAAGCCACTGTTGCTGTATGTGTAGGCAAAATGGACATGAATGTTTTTGCCCCTTGTTAAGTTCTGTTTCGTTAATAGAGTAAGTTTTTTATGTATTTGCTTTTAAATTGCAGACTTTTTTTCCCCACTGATTTTGGTACTGAATAAAATTGTATTATTTGGAAAATCATTCCTGTTTACTAGTTCACAACATATGTTGCAGAGTGCCTAGTAGTTCTGAAAGCACCCACCTACTTGCTACTGTACAGTGTGACACAGCTCATAGGATCAGTGACAAACACGGTGTAATAATCATAGATGTGCAGCAAGCATTGCAAAATTTAATAGTTGCATTGAAAGAGCTATATTCATAGACATAAACCAAGCAACACACAATTCCTAAGAGTCCCCAATTCAGCAGAGATGGGTAGAGTACGGTATGCTGCAAGACATTACAAGGGCTTTCTGTTAAAGTGCTCTTTCAAAGACTCCCTGAGCTGTATAGCTATGCGTTGAGCTCTTCTGTGTCTAGTGGTTCAAACTCAGCAGACAGCCTCTCCACCTCCGTTTCCAGCCCGGTGGCAACTTTTCCACCTTTGCTTCACAGATACAATGCAGGACACGTGAGGCAGATATAATCATTGGGGTGCTTTTTTCACTCTGATCCAGGCCTGTGAGTAAACAACGCCAATGTCCCTACCAAAAGCTCATTTAACTGTCATTCTGTACCTGCTGAGTCAGTAGTTGAATCTTGCCTTGGTGCTGTTGAGGTGGCTGGGGTATGGCTTCATGTGCCAGGAGAGTAAGGGGTAGGCTGGGTCCCCCCAGGATCACTATTGGCATTTCAACATCATCAATAGTAATCCGTCAGTCAGGAAAGACAGTCCCTGCTTGTAGCTTTCTGAACAGTCCTGTGTTCTTAAAGATGTGAGCACCCCACACCATCCCTGACCAGCTACCATTTATGTCAGTGAAGTGTCTCTACTGATCCACCAATACTTGCATCACCATAGAAAAGTAGCCCTTTCTGTTGATGTACTCTGTGGCTGTGGGGTCTGGTGCCAAAGTAGGAATATGTATGCTGTCTGTTGCTCCACTGCAGTTTGGAAACCCTTTTGCTGAAAATACATACACTATGTCCTGCACATTGCTGAGAATCATAGTACTGTGTAACAGGAGATGATTAATAGCCCTGCACACTTGCATGACAATGGCCCTCAGAATGGATTTTCCAACTGCAAAATTACTTCCCACTGACTGGTAGCAATTTGGCACTGCAAGTTTCCACAGTGCTATTGCCACTCGCTTCTCCACGGTCAGTGCAGCTCTCATTTTGGTGTCCCTGTGCTGGAGGGCTGGGGCAATCTTGGCACAGAGATCCAGGAATGTAGACTTGTGCATTGGAAAGTTTTGCAGCCGCTGTTCATCATCCCAAGCCTTATGATGTGATCCCACCAGTCAGTGCTTGTTTCTTGGGTCCAGGAGCAGCATTCCACCACCATGAATGCCACCAACAGCCTGGAATTGGTTCTCACTATGTTCCACAAAATCTGCCCTCCAAGAAATAGTCATGTTCCCTGCTCATTCAGTTTTTCTTATGTCTCTGCAAATAACTGAAGATAGTGCTTCCTGTGCTTGCAATGCTTATGGTAGTGGTGCAGAGCTGTGCCGGTTCCATGCTTCTGTCAGAGATGGCGGACACCGAGGATGGTCATGCAAATTTGTGGGATTTTTAAAAAGGTATGAAAATTATATGATATAGATGACATTATGGGATGAAGGCAGATGCACGCTGGGAAGTTGACCCCTTGTTCACAGGCACCCCTGTGCAACTCAGTTCTGCCCCACCGTGCATTGTGAAAACTTCCCAAGAAACAGAGTGGTGGACAATGACAGGTTGCACGCTGGGATACCTACCTATGGTGCACTGCACTGTGCATCGACACAAGCACTCCCGGTGAGCACATATAGCACCAAGTATGCATGCACGCAAGCGACATCATAACTGTAACAGCTTTATGCCGATGTAATTTGTATTGACCAAAGTTTGTAGTGTAGACGTGGCCAGTCTGGTAAGAGTGGGAAACTGTGATAAGTTGAAGAAAACTTGATTGGTTAGCGCACAGTTTCAATCACTATTTTCCATGGATTCACTTCCACGTATGTATTACATTGTACAGGAAGAACAGAGGGCTTATATGGTGAGGTGTAGTGCTAGTTGATGACTGGCGATTGATGGTGCATGTTCAGAGTCAAAGTAAATGTGAAACTAAGGCCTAGTCTACACTACGGGGTTAGGTCGAATTTAGCCGCATTAGGTCGATTAAAAAATGACCACGTCCACACAACCAACCCTGTTCCGTCGACCGAAAGGGCTCTTAAAATCGACCTCTGTACTCCTCCTCGACAAGGGGAGTAGCGCTAAAATCGACCTTGCTGGGTCGAATTTGGTGTAATGCGGACGCAAATCGACAGTATTGGCCTCAGGGAGCTATCCCAGAGTGCTCCATTGTGACCGCTCTGGACAGCAGTTTGATCTCCGATGCACTAGCCAGGTACACCGGAAAAGCCCCGGGAACTTCTGAATTTCATTTCCTGTTTGGACAGCGGAGACTGCGGGAACTGTGGGATAGTTACCCATAGTGCACTGCTCCGTAATTCAGTGCTAGCCACGGTAGTGAGGACGCACTCCGCCAACTTAATGCCTTAGTGTGTACATACGCAATCGACTGTATAAAAGCGATTTCTAAAAATCGACTTCTATAAAATCGAACAAATTTCGTAGTGTAGACATACCCTTACAGTGCTGAAGTCTAGCAAGGTGGTTCTTTTGGAAAATTCATAGAGCTTAGCTCTTTAAAATTACACTTGTGATAGTAAACTCTTCTGGACAGGGGCTGTCTGTGTTTATACAGTGACTGCCCCAGCGGGGCCCTGGTCTATGACAGGGAACCATAGGTAGGGGCCTCCACAATACAAATGATAATAATGGAGGAGATTACACAATGGGAGACTTCCGGTTACTGGTATGTAACCCAGGAGTAGTTTTTGTTTGTCGTCTTTTTTAAAAATCTGCAACATAAAGTATCTTGATAGAAGTTTCCTTAAACCGAAAACCCCACATTAACCACCCCTTCCCACCAGAACAAATAAACAAACCCACAGCTAGTATGTCTCCTGTTTCTTGGTTGAAATCTGTCATAAAACTCCTTTTTCAGAGATGAAACCGCATGAATGGTTTCACAAACTGAATACTATATTTCACTACTATGTAGATGGCCATGTTGCAATCCAGAATTAATTCTGGAAGCAGACAAATTCTCTTTCACTATATTTTTTTAATCTACTAAACATATGTAATATTAAATGACTGGATTCTGTGCTCCTAAAACTTAAAAAAGCCTTCATATTTTTAGGTGACATGTATAAGGCAATTATTCTATTATATGTCCTAGGTATATTAGTTCTTCATGCTTTTTGAAATAGTTAAGATGCTAATGTTTGAAAACTAATGTAATTTTTATGTGTATTCATTTAAAATGAAAACTAATCCTTCCGGATAATCTATAGCCTGGGTCTACCCTGTTTTGTACTGATATCCATCACTGTAGTAGCTGAATGTCTCCCAAGAGTAAGAACAACAGTGATAGCTCATTCTCTTCTGTCCCTGCTACCAAGAAGCAGGTTTGATTTTCTAAAATTGTTTAATATGTAGAGTAATACTACCAAAAACAATGGCTCTCTGCTCTCATACACTTAAAATGAGAAAAATATTTTTAACTTTTAATAAACACTACAGTTCTAAAAATAAAACACATTGTACCCTGTAACAGTTTGAAACTTGTTTCCTTAAGCACTTTCAATGGGATTTTGACTCCTAAGTGCCAAAATCCCATTTGAAAATGAGATTTAGGCTGCTAAATTAGTTAGGTGTTACAGTACTGAATGCAACAATGCCTAAATAACCTTTAAAAAAATCCAGGCCTTAAGCCCTTATCCTTATATCTGCATGGAGTCCCATTGACTTCTTTAAATCTACCCACACAGATCTGGGCCTTAGACACTCTTGTGATGGGTATGATAGAAGATCTTAAATAGACTGTCAGAATCCAAATCTGGCACGCTTCAGATTGTTGCAAGACTATCTTCTGGTGTCTTTAACTAACCAGACACGTATAGTTTTTGCAGTTGTTATTGTTGAATGTTTTAGGACAGGCATATTCAGTGAGAGGTGCAGAACATTAACACATTTTTTTATGTATCGGAGGGGTAGCCGTGTTAGTCTGTATCCACACAAAAAAACAACGAGAAGTCCAGTGGCACCTTAAAGACAAATGCCCAAATAAACCTGTTAGTCTTTAAGGTGCCTCCGGACTCCTCATTGTTGTTGTTTTTTTTTTTAATAGATTTTTTTTGTTACTTTTATTGACTAGTAGTATTGAATGTGCTAACATTCTGTTACTAAAGACGTAAAGCGACCACGGTTTTGGGTGCTATACCAGTCAATAACATTAAAAGTCTGTTTTTAAACTGGCAAAAGCAAAAAAATCAGTTCAAACTTCAATTAGGGAGAAAAGTGATTCTGAAAATTACATAAAAAAATTTGTATTTGTTTTTTCCTCTGTGGTTCCATATCAGTTTCGCTCAGTGTACAGCTTAAATTCTTTTTTCTTGCAATCAGCATCACAAATGCCATTTGACATCTGCAAATTCACATGTTCTTTCTTTCTCTTACATAATCACCTGTAGTGGTTTGATTTAGCTGACACTTGTTGATGGATGAGACCGTGTGGACTCAATCTTGCGTTCATGTAGTTGTTTTGGTTGTACAGGAGTAAAACTCTTGGTTTGTCAGGGAAAAAGCCTACTCATCCCTCCTTTATTAGGGTTTTCCTACCACATGTGGCCCCAGAATCAGAGCTGCCAGTCAGGGAATGTCTGTCTAAGATATGCCAATAGGGAGAGGTTGTCAGAAAGCTTATGTCTCTGAGAGGCTCCTGGAAGAAGTAGCAGAAATCTCCTGGTCTCCAATGGAACTTTTTTCCTTATTTTCTGCCCTCTTTTCTTATTTGTTGTCTTAACTCTTTTCCAGCAATGAGCCTGAACTTTATCATGTTTCTGACCAGTTTCTTAGAGATTCACCTGTTCGGTCTTGCTTCCTTTATTGGCTGGCTGCCGTTCCCACCACCAGGTTATATAAGTGGCCCTTTAGTTTAGCCATGGTTGTGTGCTAGATGCTGCTTTCAGTGTGTGAGATCTTTCCACAATCTAATTTACTGCATAGTTGTGCCTTACTCTGCCAATACCTACTATGGAGGACAACAAAGAACAGAAAATGGAGGTACCAAGATTATTTGGGACTCCACATCATTTCCCCATCACCTCAGATCAGCTCAACAGGAGACCAGCAGAAAAGAAGCTGCAGTAGTTCGAGGGTGTTCGCTAAAGGTGGTCTTTACCGCGAACTCACTCAACCATGTGTAAATTGTCCAGGATGGTAAGTGTTAAAGTGCTTGCATCTCTAGTCCTTTCTTGGGACAAGTAATTCATGTTCCAGAGGTGGTATATTAGGATCTTAAGGCAAAGGGCAAAGCAACAGGAGTTCCACAATTACCGTCCAGATAAGATGAGCAGAATCCAAGTACCTCCATGGTAGCTATGGCTCATTCCTAATGCAATGTGAACTGATCCCCAAAATTCCCAAGTCAGGAGAATGTTCTCAGGGCTAGCAAGGATTTGCATATGCCCAGAAATGGTTGAAAGCACAACAAATGGTGTAAGAGACTAGCTATCTCACCTCATAGACCTGAAAGCCCCACTTATAATCATTCTGCCCATCTTCGTTTCCTTCCTTATCCACAAGAGTGAGTTTTCTCAATCCAGCAACAAACAAAGAAAAGGTGCAAGATTGACTATTCACCTCCACTTTCATTGAGATGGTGCTCAGAAAGGTTTTCATTGCTTTATGGTTGTGGTTGTTGTAAGTTGAGAGCAAGAAGAGGAGCAGAGTGAGTTAAAACATGAGACCCCAGCAGGAAAAGAACTTTGTTTCATAAGGCTACAGATGCTCCCTGGGTTACGCAAGACCCGGGTTACGCAAATTCGCACTTACGGAAAAAGTTCCATAAGCCAGAAATAGGATTTTCGAGTTGCGGAAGTTTTTGCGTAACGTATGGGGTATATGTTTCTGACTTATGCAAAGCTTTCCGGAATGGAACGATTGCGTAAGTCGGGGGGCATCTGTAAAACTATTCTAAAGGTTTTTCTAGACATGGAGGAAGTTCTGTATGTTAATTGAGAAGGATCCATTTTCCCCATTTAAAAAGAAAAAATATTTGCCAAGAGACCTCAAATACCAGTTAATAGTAACTTACGTTAAATTCTGATATTTTAAAGGTGACCACTTTAGTCCCTGTAATAGTTTATTTGTGGCATGACCAGAAGTTAGTTATGCATTTTACAGAACACAGCAGAAGCCTGGTCCTTGCTCTGGAAAGTTTACAGTCTAGGTTAAAACATATATGGGTTATTACAACATAAAAAGAGAGGTTTAAGGTAACATAGATAATATGTGATAACTTAGATTATTCCATGTACATACCTTAGTTCATGTCTCTTCCTTTTCTTACTACAGTTGCATGTTAAAGCTTCAGTTCCTATCTTGATATGCTATATGCTTAATTCATCAAATCCATGGTGCAAATCCATGGACTGAATAAATTCTTGTGAAGTTATGAGACACATCTGCATGGAAATTTTTAGCACTGGTTCTCAAAATCTCATTTAGTACAGATTTGGGGTTTTACTACTTTAATAACTTTGTTATAGTTTATTACATGATGTTCCAGTGATGAAAAAGATTTGTAAAAGGTAATTTGAGGCAATGGACACAACAACCAAAAAATAAGATTAGATGAAGTCATATATTTTGCTTAATCAAGCCTTTAAGAATTCCACCTTTATAAAATGAGGGCCACACTTTAGAAGCTACTTCTGAAAATTTGGCTCCAAACAACTGATTTTACCTGTATTATTTGTTTTGTAATTACTTATAGTAATATGTTGTACTTTGTGGTTGTCCCTGTGGTTTAAAATGGAATCTTCTTGTGTCTTTTCCTCATTACTGAAACATTTTACATGTGCTTTGTTGTTAGGAGCAGCACAACTTCAAGTTCTAGAGGGAGTGGAAGTCACTGCAAACCTGAAGGCCACGAAGAAGCTTCAAGAACACACAGCTCAGAACAGACACCACCAGAAAATGAAGAAACAAGTAAGATATGTAGTTATTCCTGTAATGGTAAGGTCCCAGTTCCTCTCATGGCTACAATTGAACTCAATGGGAGTTGCACACATACAGAAATGAGGGCAGAATGTAACCTTAATAGAACATTATTTTTGTCATTTATTTCCAAGAAGGCAAAACGGATAACAGCTCAGGGAGGCAATAAGTTATTTACTTTACAAAACTAATTCCGGTTGTCAACTGAAGAGGCATATAGCTATGTATATTTCTTAATTCTGAACTTCTGGTCCTTTATTTCTTTCTGTTATGGGAGAACAGTGAATAGTTTTTACTGTCACCTTGAGGAGGAGTTTCTTGCAGGCCAGAATTAAAGAACATTGGTGGGGTAGAGAAGGCTTGTTACCACCATGTCTATGCTGTATTTGTACTCTAGATAATTGGGGGACTTTGTTTATTCAGGGCTGTTACCTTTTAAACAACATTAAAATTTACATTAAAAAAAAACAAATGTTTTCTCTGATGTTAATCCATTTAGTAAATGGACAGTTGAAGTTGGCAGCTTTTAAAGGGGGCATACAATGTTAAGGTGCAAATTGGAGAAAAATGTATTGTGCTGAATTCAGTCAACCTGTTCATTGCTGCAGGAGACATTTGGAGCAAATGGCTGTATCAGTGAGTATATAGTGAGGATTTCCAAAGAAATGCCTAGAGATATGAAGACCTTTTAATAAGTTAATTAACCTTTGTAACTCTAGGTAATCACAACTATGAGTTATCACATCTTCGGTTTCACAACATTACAAGTAAATTAGCTACTAAAATACTTGTATGATCAAGTATTGAATTGTAGCATGGACAAAGAAAGAATCTCCCACCCCACTTTTATTCTCTGATATACCAAACTGAACAATTGGTAAATGGATTTTGTCTTCCTCTGAAGCATTAGATACGGGCACCTGAAGTAGCATACCAGACTACATGAACCAGTGGCTTGATACAGTGAAGCAATTTCAATGTTGTACAGGACTTATGGTGTATACTCATGTTACTGAAATGATTATATCATCTGGTGTTTAATTTCAGGAGTCCGTAAAGAATTGCATGAGGAAGTCACAGGTGCTGAAGAGTTGAAAACTATAGATGAAGCTGTAGAGAGAACAGAAACAGGTTTGTCTGCTGTTTCTTCATATGATTGTCTGGCTGAAAAAGGGTAGGGTAAAGCAAGCCAAACACAAAATTTATTTATAACATTTATAATAACGTATTCCTGAGTAGACTATAACTATCAGTGGCTAATTTTGACTGCCTTTTTCTTTTAGCTGTATCAGATATTTCTGAGCATCCTGGAACCAGCACAGAAGGAGAAAGTGATCCCAATCTTGACAGCATCTGTAGGAACCCAGAGGAAGGACCTTCAAGTGAAAAAAGCAAAGAACAAGAGAGTTCAAGTCAAAGTACAGAGTCTAATGCCAACCCAGTTAATACAAACCATGAACTTCAACCGCAGCCAGACTCTTCAGGGCTTGCAAGTCATGAAGAATCATCCACCAGAAGCACTGCTTTTCAAGAAACTGATGATAGTGATGATGACCCTGTCCTGATACCTGGTGCAAGGTATCGAGGAGGACCAGGACATAGGTTAGTAGAATTCTTTCCTTTTCTATTATTTGGCATCAGTATTTTCTGAGGGAAAACTAGGAACTGATGCCCCAGCCCCTTATAGAAGGATCTCAAAGCTTGTGGCCCAGAGCGTCTCATAAACAACTTACCAGGAACCTTGAAGGCTGCATCTAGGTAGCATTTTTTTTTTTTTAAGTAACTCATACAAACCTCATACTTGTTAAGTTTGTATATTTCTTGCTAAAGGACTAATAACAGCTTTTTATTTGAGTTCCCCAGTGTTAAATGTTTGCAGTTAATCAGTGTTGTTCTCTACGCATTTTAGGATACTGTCACAATTTCAGGGCAACACCACCTGTATTCCCCTTCCATGGTCCACAAACGGCAGCCACTTTGGGCTTCTGGCTCCCAGATATCACCTCTCCTGGCCAGAGACCCACATCTCACTTCCTTCTTACTGGGTTTTTTAAGATTCTACAGCTTCCTGATTTACACTGATCTCCCAGCCAGACAGACTTCCTAAGAAGCCAGTGCTTGTGTTTTGCCTTCTCTCCAAGGGTTATGACCAGTGTATTGCCCCAAGTTATAATTACCACGTAGCTGCTTCTAAGCAAGAACATTTATTCTTAATATGTTTTCTCTGTAATGCTTTAACTTAAAACAATAAAAACATACACACATGCTAAAAAAGTTACCGGAGGTCACCCCCAACTTCAACCTAGGGCTCTGGTAGGTTTTAGTCCTTCAAAACCCACAGCTGGGTTTTCATCATGGTTACAAGTTCATCCACCTTAGGTCCCAAACCAGGCGGGGCAGATTAGCCTTTTCTTTATATTGCCTTAGCCTTTGATGTTGGCCTTCTGTAACAGGTAGTCATAGAAATCTGCAGACTAAGACCCTGTCCTCAGGGCATAGCTTCAAAAGGCTGGTTTTTTGCATATCTGGAGGTGGGGAGTTTGCATTAACTTCTTCCTAGGGATTCCCCAAAAAATCCACTTACCACTTTTTGTCCTAAAACTCCATAATTGTGTGGCACATTTTCAGTACAGTCTTTTGAACTCCCAGGTCTTGTATAAGTCATATCCCAACCCCAGAAAGGTTACTTAAAATCCTGGATCACAATGATACATAAACTTAATACAGTAAGGTCTTTCAAGGTTATTGCAGGAAATTGCCCATCTGTCACAGATACAATGGTCTAAGGTTTGTCTACTATCTACAATGTAGGCATCCTTGGTTTGCAAAAGTACTCACTATTGGTAGGCAGTGCTGCATTTTGCTGTAGCGTATGTTTAATATACTGTGCCTTTTCTCCATTGGTGATTGATCAAATAATTTTGAATTTTCCTTTTTCTCTCTCATGAGAAGAGAACTTTTACCCTTTTTCTCTTGTTAACTTCTGCATACCAGTATGGACAGGACTACTAATGATTATGAGAGTTACTAGAAAATTGTGGTTTCAAAAAAAAGAGTTTTGATGGGTTCTGTACAGTTTTTTCCTGTAGAATCTAAGTACTCATTTAAAAAAACAAAAACCTTTTTTGACCATTGTTGCTAAGAGAATTTCCTATATATCATATACTTGACATCTTAATCCATCACTGGCATAATAACCCTCCCATTCACCAAAATATGCTGTTAACTTCAATGCCTGGACTGTTCAAATACTATCATAATTTATTAAGCAAACTTTCAGCTATTGGACTCAAGGCAATATATTTTTCAAATTTTTATTGTCACTTTCAGTTGCACCGTAGCATATGGTACATCTCACATTTGAGACATACTTAACACTATATTTGTATCAGGTAGAGGTTATGTTTCTGTTAATTATGTACACTGGAAATGCAAATCGTTGAAACTTAGCTGTACTGCTTGCTAGAGAAATTAACTTGGCATCAACTTTAATGTTCTCCTTAATTGTTTTCTGTTTCATATTGGCTCTTTGATATATATTTAGGTCTTGGAGGGTGGGAAGCAGTGAATGATTCATCCTGTTTTCCCTGGGATTCATAGGTTCTGCAAAGTAGGAATTTTCTAAGGGGCTGGATGGTTATGTCCCTAGATGACATAATAGCCCAGAACACTGAGCAGTGTATCAAAGCCCACCACTGTAATAGACATTGTTTGGCACTCTTATTGGAATGTTAGAGAGGAATAAGATTGAATGGACCATGGAGCCTGAACTACTCTTTTGCCCCTCAGGGTTTGGGTTGAGGTATATTGATGAGGCATTGTGGAAAAGTTTTTCCCTCCTGGGGTATGTCCACACTAGGGAAAAATGTGATTTCACATTACTCCATTTTTACCTTGACCCGTTAACACATATGAGAACTACAACTGCCCTGCCCACCCTGTTTTACCACAGTTGATTAACACATGGTTTTATAAAATAAAATAAAAAAGACCTAACGTTTTTTCTTAGTTATTTCAAAACCCAGGTGTTCATGCAGTGCAGGTGACGAATGTTATGTAAATATCATAGATACTTAAATCTGTGTGACTTCAGCCTCCAGGGTTGTAAGTTGGGCACCTTTCACCAGGAATGAATTCTTTTAACGTTTGTAAAGCTTTAGACAACAAAGCAAGTCACGTTTCTGAGGCTGGAAAAAGGCCCTGGGAGTTTTCTTGCTCCTTTATCTTTATATCTGGCACATTACTCTTTTTTAACCTTTCCCTCATCTCCTCTTTTACTGTAGCAGTTGCAGTGTATTGTCTTACCTCCAAGTCAGAATGATGGGTGAGCAATAATTTCATTAAATGCTGCTTTTCCTCCAGAGGATGTTGTGGAGTCTGCACTGTTCCTTGGTAGGCTCACTAGATACCTATGTAATGCCCCCAAAACTGTAGACATTCTATGAAAATCTCAGCAGGATTTGTCAGTGTTTTTATATGTTTTTGTTGGCTTTGCAGCCATCAAGTGAGGAAAGCTAAAAGTCTTATAACAGGTTAAGTGAAAATAATCAAGGATGGTGCTCTGTCATGTACCACCAGTATAGCCAGTTTCCAGCAATCTTCATTATTTTTTCAGCAATTTCAAATGTCTTAGCTAATGTGGGACCCCCATTAAGTTTCCCCACTGAGACTTGAGCATATGCTTAAACTTCAGTTTTTAGCAGGATATAACTCCAACCAAGTTCTTGTCTCATGCCACAATTTGATATTACAGACTGTCAAGGCTGGATCCCCACTTTGAACTTTAGGGTACAAATGTGGGGGCCTGCATGAAAACTTCTAAGCTTAACTACCAGCTTAGCTCTGGTTCCGCTGCCACCATTGAATACAGATCCAAACCCCTTGGATTTTAAAACAAGGAGAAATTAACCATTCCCCTCCTTCCTCCCACCAACTCCTGGTGAATACAGTTCCAACCCCCCTGGATCTAAAACAAGGAGAAATTAACCTTTCCCCCTCCTTCCTTTCACCAACGCCTGGTGAATCAAGATCCAAACCCCTTGGATCTTAAAACAAGGAAAAATCAATCAGGTTCTAAAAGGAAAGCTTTTAATTAAAGAAAAAAAAGGTAAAAATCATCTCTGTAAAAATCAGTATGGAAATTAACCTTACAGGGTAATCAAACTTAAAGAGCTCAGAGGACTCCCCTCTAGTCTCAGGTTCAAAGTACAGCAAACAAAGATAAACACTCTAGTAAAAGGTACATTTACAAGTTGAGAAAAACAAAGGAAAACTAACACGCCTTGCCTGGCTATTTACTTACAAGTTTGAAATAGGAGAGACTTGTTTAGAAAGATGTGGAGAACCTGGATTGGTGTCTGGTCCCTCTCAGTCCCGAGAACGAACACACTCCCAAACAAAGAACACAAACAAAAGCCTTCCCCCCCCCCCAAGATTTGAAAGTATCTTGTCCCCTTATTGGTCCTTTAGGTCAGATGCCAGCCAGGTTACCTGAGCTTCTTAACCCTTTACAGGGAAAAGGATTTTGGAGTCTCTGGCCAGTAGGGATTTTATAGTACTGTACACAGGACAGCTGTTACCCTTCCCTTTATAGTTATGACACAGACATAGCTGGTATCAGCACTTTTTTAGTTGCTTATAACTTTGTCAGACTTTAGCAATTTGAGCTGAAATTTTCTATGCTCTATCTGTTTCAGGGTTTTTTGTTTGTTTGTTTTTATTTCTACCAAAATGGTTCATTCATTTGAGAATGAGGCCAGGGAAAAATACATTTTGCCCATTTTAAAAAATAAAACAAGCTGGCATTTTGTTTGAAAAGTTTTGGATCAGGGACTTGAAATTTGGCAGGTGGTGGCCGTTGTGTCAGGGTTGTGCATTTTGCTGTACCTATGAAAATCTTCCCAAGTTTGGTCAAGTTAAAAGCCTTTGAAAAATCATAGTTCTCACATGCTCAGAAGAGACTGCTTAGATTTTAGCAGCTAAATACCACAGAGATTCCATACGCACTGGGTATATACCAGCTTGGGGCCGAGCAGGACTTTGCCCGAAATTACAACTCTGGGCTGCTATACGCTGTGCTGCATCTGGGCACCTGAACTGAGAGCAGGAAGCCTGTCTGTCCTGTGCTCAGTGACTCCCTCTGCTGGGTCCAGATGAAGTGGAGGACAAACCAACCTGATTCAAATACAGAAGGAAAAAAAGCTAGACCTGTGGAGTCTTAAGGGAGGAGTAAGCTGAGACAAAGACCCTGTAGGATGATACTGGGACTGGAGACTGAAGTGAGTGGAGAGGAAGACTGGGATTGAAAATCACTGGAGTGGGGGACAGGAAATGAAGGGGGAAGGGAGACAGATCTAACGAGGCGCAGGGGATCAATTGGGACTGACTGGACAAAGACTGTGACAAGGAGCTGAGATGGGGAGACACTGAGATTTGACAAGGAGCCTAGGGATGGAGACTGGGACTGGGTATGCGGGGGCAACTGGAGACCGTGGTGGTGGTAGTGAAACAGACTGGATGAGAAGCCAGGAGGAAGGAACTGGGACTAGTAGAGCAAGGAGACTGGCGAGAAGGAGCTTGGGGGCTATGGGGATAGGACTGGGAATGATTGAGCAAAGAGACTGGGATGAGAAGCCTGAGGAATGGAGACTGAGACTGGCTAGGTGAGGAGAATGGGACTAGAATGAGGCGCCAGGGTGGGGAAGAGATATAACTTGGTACCCAGGACATGTTGGGTAGGAGGAGACAGAAGGAGTCAAGCTGGGTGGGAATGTATAGAAGAGTCTGTATCCACTACAGCACACTTCCCTCCTGAGCCTGGAGTGGGACCCAGAATTCCTGAGTCTCACCATTCCTCTGCTGGTTCACATAGAGGATGACAACCTACTACTGCTATCAGTCTGCCACTGTGATGGACATAAAGGTTTCCACCCTGCTGATGACCTATGTGGGTGTCAATATGATGCCACATGATGGAATAACTATTATTTCAGTTCCTTTAAAAAAAAAAAAAAAAAAACCTAGAAAATTACACAAACTGTTAAAAACAACATTAAGTTTACACTGAAAAGTTAGGAAATGCCAGGTTTATGGTTGCCTGTGCAACTTTAATTTGACCACCTTATGTGTATGCGTTATGTTACGGTCTTTAGTTACATGACTACATACTATTTTTCCTCAGGACCACTCCCTCACTCAGTGGAGTATTATGTGTAGCATTAGAATCTTAGTAGTTAGAGACAAAGATCTTAAGTCAATTTCCTCAGCAAGGACAGCATATGGTGTGGTCTGCTGCTTTGAACACAAGGCTATGAATCAGTCTCCCAAATTCTAATCCCATCTCTGATATGGACATCCTTTGTGACCTTGGGCTAGGAACTTAGCCTCTTCCTTTAAGTTCCCCTCCCATAATTTTTTTTATCCCTGTCGGGTGTTCTGTTGATTATTTGATGAAGATTGCAATAGTGCTGTGAGCACAGACAGTGCTATATAAGAGCCAGCTTTCCCACTAGACAGCATATCTGATATTAAGTGAATATTACACTTCATTTTACAGACTTCTCCCTTGTCTGTATCTGACTGCATCAGTGAGGAATGTAAGGCCAAATTCTACTCCTAGTTACACCAGTGTAAATCTAGTGTATGGTAACTGCACTGAAGTTGATACGGTTAAATATTTCATATGCAAATAAAAATCAAACTATAATGCTTGCCTTTTTCCATTGAACGGCTGTACAGCCCAATGTGGTTTAGGATTGCCTCCAGGCTTTTGATGATGATTAGATTTAATGCTCCATTCACTTCAGTTTGTTCTTGTGTGTGTGTGTGTGTGTGTGTGTGTGTGTGTGTATGTGTGTGTATATATATATATATATATATATATATATATATATATATAAAGGAGCAGAGCTTTCCTACATAGCTGAATGGTGACAAGGTTAAATAATAAAATTCATGTTTTTTTCTCTCTGGTTTCAGGATTTTAGAATGCCTTTCGAACGATTGGTGGATAAGTGGCAAGGGTTTGTGTGTGAAGGGAAAATCATGATTTTTCAGTTAAAGACCACACTGGCAGACTTGGAAGCTGACTGTGAATCCTCTTCAGTGCTTCTTATTCAGACAAAACTTCTTTTGTAGTCAGTGAGAGTTTGTCTGAGTGAGTACTGAATTCAACTCCTTGTAATTTTAATATACTGCCACATATGATCCTTGATTTACAAAATTATGTTAGTACTATACCAGTGGCTAAACCCTTTCCCTCATGGTCGTAATAACAAACCCACCATGCCCAACTCCTCTTTACTTCTATCCCACGGCCAAGTGCCCCAATATCTGCAAATTACATATATTCAAACTGTACATTCAAATGTGTGCATATTGTGGTACCTGGTCTTGAGAAGAGATGAGGTTCGGAGGGTATCTGCAACTAGGAAGAGGAATCTGGAGTATATTACTTTGGGAAAAGGGTGAGATGAGAATGTTCATGAGCATGTCAATGGAGTGGGAGGATTTCCATAGATAAGAGAGTTTTAGGATGACTAGATCTCAGATTTAAATTCGTTCTCTAGGTTGCATGTCTCAAAGTGTGGGAGCTATCAGAGGCTTTCAGGTATTCAGGACATCCCAGTACTTGAAAAAACATAAAATTTTGGTCTTTGGTAATGACATTCTGCCTTATCAGAGTGAAACATAAGCCTCCATTTAATACCTTAAAGAAGTCTTAGGCCAATCTACACTACCACTTATTTCAGTATAACGTACTGTATAACGTCGCTCAGGGGTGAGAATAAGCCATTCCCCAAGTGACAGGTGACTTATAAGCGCTGGTGTGAACAGCACTATGTTGGCAGGACATAGCTACCATCTCTCGCAGAGGTAGATTTATTATGCCAACAGGAGAGCTCTCTTCCATCGACATAGAGCATCTTCTCCAGATGCACTGCATCGGTGCAGCTGCACCGATGTATCGCTTCTAGAGTAGACTAGTCCATAGAAGCCTAAAGCGTTATCAGGTAGCTTTCATGTTAATATTACCAAGTCTGAGGTGATGCTTATATGCCCCTATCTTTCAAGACTCTTTGCATACTATTCAACAAAACATTATACTAAATGTAGAACTACTTTTGTATATCTTGCATCAGGACCTTATGGGTACATCCACACAGCAGATAGGAGGTGGAATTCTCATTTGGGTAGCGTACAAATGCTAGCTCTGCTCGAGCTAGCACCTAAAAATAGTGTGACCATGGCTGCTTGAGCTGGCTGCCCAAGTCTGTACCGAAGGGGGCAGGCAGGATTGTATTCAGGCTGCTAGCCCGAGCTGCCGTCTGTGCCACCAAGGTCATGGTGCTGTTTTTTGGCATACTAGCTCAAGCAGAGCTAGCACTTGAAAATATATATGTCTACCTGAGCTGGGACACTCACTTCCCAGCTCCTGTTTAGCGATACCCTTAAAGATAATTTACTTTACCATTATCTGAGGGGTACCCTTGTTAGTCTGTATCCACAAAAACAACAAGGAGTCCTGTGGCACCTTAAAGACTAAACCTTTAAGGTACCACCGGACTCCTCGTTGTTTTTACCATTATCTGTTTGGCCAAGTCAGCTTGATAAATTAGCATGCTTCACCAAGCGTTGTAGTCCCTAAAATTCATTCCATTGTTGTTACCAATTTGATATTTAAAATAACAGACTTTGATGGAGTATGGAAAAAAACCACAAATCAGCTTGTTGAGAGTCCAGAGACAGAAAAGAAAATGACGTGTTTACTTCCCCAGTTTGAAATTCTATTGCTGGACAGCTGTAATTCAATATATTTGGGCTGCAGAAAAACAGCCCCCATGTGACAAAGCACTGATGCAGTACATTGCTCACCCTTTATTCTTTTCAATCTGATTTACGGTAAAGACATTTGGCTCCCTCAGGTGATTAGATTACATGCTATAGTAGGGGGCACCTCTGCAAATACAGAAAAATATAATCAGGTACCTTGACAAAGTGCCAAAATTCCCATTGACTTCCTGGGAATATCTGGTATGTTTCCTTTAGGAAAAGAAGACACTAAGTTTCAACGAGGGGATGCTAAAATCCTGTTGACTATTGGAGACCTTTTCCAGGGTATAACATTACTGAACTTTAAACTGCTTAGAATAAATTTTAATCTCTGGATTTCTACAAGTTAAACACTTCCTCGACATTGGAGAGACTCCACAGTTGGCAAAGAATGATGTAGAAGAAAAATTCAGATTGCGACATAACCCAAATGAGCTTTTGTCTATAATGTACAACTTTTCTGTTGAGGAATGCTGGAAATGGTATACCCCAAATTCTGTACTCTGGAGTCACGATCTCACAGTTCCTCCTAAGGATAATCAGTGGCAGAAGCACTTGAATACCCCTTTGCAACCTGTTTGCAACACTTAAAAGTAAACATAGTACTTCATGCTGCATGAACTTTTTACTATTTTCCTTCAACTTTGAACAAAATGAATATAGATCTACACTTCAGATGTTCTAAATGTGATTCAGTATTCATCACTCATATGTTGTTTAAGGATCTCCAATTATGTGCACTCATTTAGATGCCTAATCCAACTTTTAACGTGTTCCTAACTGGGAACCGGCTCTATTTAACCCACTTGTATGTGTTCTGGGAATCTATCCACAGGACCAACTCTCTCTAGCGCCTGACTTAAGGAATACAGAACATAGTGTCTGCAGGCAAAAAACGTATCCTAAATTTAACTGTATCAATAAACCTATGCTATAGATATGGAAACATGAAATCTGAACGTACTTTATTATTCCTAAAACAGCACCAAAGAGAGCTTCTATCAAGTATATAAAAACATCCTGGTCTTCAAGTCAATTAACCAGGATTTACATTTAGTGAACATAACTTAGGTGTTTTTGGAGTCTAAAGTAGCAGTCAATCTGTTGCCCAGTATTAGTTTGTTTTAGTATTTAGACTTATAATGAAGATTAAATAGATGTTAAATAGAGGATTTTTCTCCCCAGAATTTAATTGCTATGTTAATTTGTCAAAAAGGCAAAACTAAAAATATATATATAGTAGACCTATAATTTAATATTTTCATTTTACTTGTTATCTGACAGTGTTCCTTACATTGATTCCCATGTAACTATTCCTCTGTTTACCTTGCATTCAGTAGAAATATATCTTTTAAAAAGCTGTTTGAGTTATCTGAACATAGAAAAAGTCCACAGCAGTGGTTTTAAAGTCCAAGACAAGTATTTTTGCAGGTTTACCTAATTGTGAAACTGCCCAAACTCTCCGAAGTTGTTACATTTTGGGCTGAGACCAGCCATGAGCCATTATCACCCAGAACTGAAAATGGGAGACTTGGGATGGAATAACCATCTCATTCTTTTGCTTTAGCATCTCAGCTGCTATAGTATAACATTACCGTAGGAAATGGTGAAGCCTATATTGACTAAAAGAAGTGAAATGCTTGGCTCTTGAAATCTCTTCCATGGTGGTTGGTCTAGTTAGCTAACCTAATATGACATTTTTAACACACCCATGAACAATTATCTGATAGAATTTCCTAGGGTATATTTAAAGAATAAGGATGAAAATAAATTTCATATTGTGAAACTATTTGGCTAGATGCTGCTGGAACATTATCATTTACCCTACAAGGTCTGCAGAAGGGAGTTATCTCCTGTGCTCCTGGGGGAGTCCATGGGGAGAAGAGTCCCTTCTTTTGCATGCAAAAGCAACTAAATATCTTCTAACTTAGATGTGCACAAACTTCTCAAAGCTCAGCAAAGTTAGTCATGTATGCGCAGACAGCATGGCTTTCCTTAGTTGTGAACTCTGTGGGCTTAGTGAGAAAATACTATGCAAAGTGTTCTGCAAGTGCACACAATTGAATTATGTCAAAAATCATGTCAGATCAAAATCAGTTTTCACCTGAATAGTCCAAGGCACTTCTCAGTGAGGGCTATTTCTATATTCAAATAGCTGAATTGGTTCGGTTCAAACTTTCTTTTAAAAAGTCACTTCTGAGCAGAGACTAAGCCTGGAAAATCAGTCTAATTAGTGGAAAATTTGAATTCATAAGGGACTCAAAATAGAGAATTTAAAATGGAAATGCTTATGCAACTTGCTGCCACACCTGCTACAATTCAATTGATGAGTAATTACTGTATTTTATAAAACCTACGTTGTGTACTAATAAAAATATGCAAAAACTGGGGGAGGGTTGATTGAAATGAAAATGTTTTTCATGTATTAACCCTTATGGAAGAAGTAGAATCTTTGAAATAATCGGAATACATTCTGTAGTAGACTCTAATCTTTAAAAACTTGGTACACATGATTTTTGAATGACTTTAATTATTGTTCCCTTCACTAGATTTAATATCAGAGGAACAGCAATAGGTGATAGAATAATGAGGTAATTCAGTATCTTCCTCCCTTTCCCCCTTTTTCTTCCTTCTGTATGATGGATTTACCAGGTCCTTGTTTTCCACATCTAACCAGTTTTTCTGTTAGCTGTTACCACTTTTACATTTGCCAGACTTTGGATGCTGGAAATTGTAGAGCAGATTGCTTGATGAGTTATATTTAACTGCATGCATTGCATGGAAACAGAGTGAGAAGAAATTGCTGTGTACAAATTTAACATCACATTAATCTCTTTAGTGTATGCCATAAAAATAATCATAATGTAAAAAGTGTGTACTCATGTAGAGCAAATACTTTTTTTTTTTAACTTCTTTAGCTTTGCCACGTGTTGTATTTTGCATGTGCCACCATTGATTTGGCTTGTTTTGTATTGAAGAACACTTGGTTCTGCAGCAAGATTAATTAGCACTATTCAGGAATACATTATTCAAAGGCCTGTTTTAATTTTTGGATGGATCAATTCATGGAATTGAGCATAATTTTTATAGCCAAGGATGATAGTGCAGATTTAGGAAGGGAGACACTGGGTTTGGGGGGATGTTTCTCCACCTTATAAAGTTAAAAAATGTAAAAGCACTTGAGATGGAATACTCTTGTCTCTCTCAGTGAAATACTCCAGTGTGTTAATTATAGGAAGACTTAAGGGTTTTGACAACTAAGTTTGGCAATAGGCTTTCCAGGGGAGAACCAATTATGTGAGTTAGTGCCAGATATAATAGATGGAGATTAAGTTAACAAATGGAAGGAATTAATTTAAAATGACAAAATATTTTTATAGTTTCATGAATGACCAGTTGCAGGATACACATCTGAAGGGGTTAATTTATATGACTACCCTAGAAAGGGTATCTGCATTTCTTATATTAAGGCCCCTGCATACAGTCACACACAAAGTGTAAGTGGGTCCAAAAAGATGAATATCTAAAGGAAAATAGTGTGTCCTTGTCTTTCCTTTGCCTTTATATTTCAGTTTTAGCTACTACTCTCATGCAGTTAGCTAAAGGTCTGTATTCAGGAGCTTTTGTAATCTGTGGAAAGATGGATCCAAATTCCATGGTAAAATTCACTATTCTTGGAGTTTTATAGCACCCCAGTGTTGCAGACTGCAAGTTCTGTGTCAGCTTGAGGTAAATGTATAGAATTAAATATGAAAATGAATAATGCAATCAGTGTGCAATTTTATAGTATCTAATTAGTTGATTGATATATTGTCTTCCTAAAATTTCATCTTAATTGTGCTGTAGATTTTTATATTGCCACAACTGTAGAGTTTTTTGCAACTGAGTAGGGGATAGTTGAGAAATTGGGCACCTGGGAAGGCAAAGGAAGTGAGTAGCTTGGGATTGAGAGATAACCATATCATTTTTCTGCTGAAATGATCAACAGTGAAATAGTCAATGTTGGCACTTAAGGCAAGTCTGCACTACAAAATTAAGTTGACTTAGGTTACGTCGATGTACAGCAGAGGTGGGCAAACTACAGCCCGGGGACCGCATCTGTCCCTCCAGATGTTTTAATCCAGCCCTCAAGCTCCCACCGGGGAACGGGGTTTGGAGCTTGCTCCACTCCAGGCGGGGAGTGGGGTCGGGGGCTTGCCATGCTCCACGCAGCTCCTGGAAGTGGCGGCATGTCCCCCCTCCAGCTCCTATGCATGGGGTAGCCAGGGAGCTCTGCACGCTGCCCCCGCCCCAAGCACTGCCCCCAGCTCCCATTGGCCGGAACCACAGCCAATGGGAGCTACAGGGGCGGCGCCTGTGGACAGGGCAGCGCATAGAGCTGCCTGGCCATGCCGCCACCTAAGAGCCAGAGTGGGGACATGCTGCTGCTTCTGGGACCTGCTTGAGGTAAGCACTGCCTGGAGCCTGAACCCCTGACCCCCTCCCGTGCCCAACTCCCTGCCCCAGCCCTGATCCCCCTCCCGCCCTCCGAACCCCTTGGTCCTAGCCCAGAGCACCCTCCTCCACCCCCAACCCCACCCCAGAGCCCGCACCCCCAGCCGGAACCCTCACCCCCTCCCACACCCCAGCCCCCAATTTCATGAGCATTCACGGCCCGCCATACAATTTCCATACCCAGATGTGGCCTTCAGGCCAAAAAGTTTTCCCACCCCTGATGTACAGTCACTGCAGTAATTAAATCAGTTTTGCATGTCCATACTATGCTTCTATTGGTAGTGCGCCGTATGTGTCCTTACCAGGAGCACTTGCTCCAATTTAACTGTCAGTATGGGGCACTGACAGCTGGAGCCCTGCCGCCCTGGGCTGACAGCAAGAACAGTCTGATGTAAGCAACACAGTGTCTATACGGATACTGCGTCGACCTAAATACATCAACTTAAGTGTTGTGCCTCTTCTGGAGGTGGAGTTAAGTCAGTGTAGTCGGCGACTTACATTAGCAGGACTGACATTTTAGTGTGGACTAGAGAGTTAGGTTGACATAAATTGCCTTAGGCCAGCCTAACTCTGTAGCATAAACCAGCCCTTAATTTGTTGTTAGGATTCAAAGTTAACATCCAGTTAAAATAATTGGGGCAGTTCACACATCAGAGCTGTCTTAACAAATAGGAATGTGTCACTGCATTGGAAAGTTCATAATTGGAAGCTTTTCTTCCCAACCAAAGAGGCTGTCTTAAAAACTATTTGAAACATAGAAAACATCTTTTTTTTTTTTAAATCAAAACTTAAATTTCAGGGCAAAATTCTGAAGCAAAATTCCTCAACTACAAAATAACGGAATTCATGGAGCCTGCCTGCACCATGAAAGGGGCAATCAAATACTTCTAGCTGGGTGAGATAGAGTTGAGAAGGAAGGTATATTATGTTGTACAGATACATTCTGTAAGCTGTAAATGAGGTAAATAAAACAACAAATGTACGCTTAGGTTGCTTAATTCTTAGGAAACAGGCCAATTTTAACATGTTCTGTGCTTTAACAATTAGCTGCTTTCTGAGTTAGATCTAGTCTTACTGCTGAAAGGTTTGGTTGAAACTCTTGATTGAAACAATATGGCTTCTGGCAACTAGGTTAGAAATCTTGGCAGGATCTTCCAATCTAGCATGTCACTTGTTCTGTCTCACCCCTGCCGCCACGTATTCTCCTCTCCATCAGGGCCAGAAGGCAGGAAGGTGCACATTCTAGATATTGCTGCGAAGGCTTGGGCCACTGAAGGAATTGGCCTTGAGCCGGAAGCAGAGAAACAGCTTGGGGGTTGATGGGTAGGAAAGCCTGAGGCTCCACACAGACTCCTGGGACGGCAGTGCAATTATGCTGCAGCTTGGGGAGGTAGGAGAGTGTTATGCAGAGGGAGAGAAGGGTTTAATTCAAAAGAGGAGAGGAAGAGGAGGCAGGAACACTTCTTAGCAAGGAAAAAGAGAACAGAATATTTTGGTGCTCAGTTTAGATTCTCTCAAGATAAATAAAGCTCACCAGGGTAAGAGTTGAGAATTTCATTGGCATTGTAGGAAAGAGCTCTGTAAAGTGTATTTCCTTTTACAGTATTAGTGAAGTAACTATGTCAATGGAATCAGCGTATGTCATATACAGCAGCAGCTTTCCTATGCATAATCTATAGATTCAAGAGACTTCTACATTGAGTATGTTTTTGATGGACACAGTTATGATCTGTTTTCCTTCTTTTAAAGCATGTCCAGTAATCATTACTGCGGCCTTTAATAATAAACTTCGCTCTTTTGAGATTTATGCCTTTCTACATAACCAGAAGTCCTCAGTAATATGAATCAGAAGTGACAGCTGAACTCAGATCTGTGACCAAAAAAACTTTTAAGGAGCAGTATGAAAATATTACACTGGACCAAATGTATTGGTTACCCAATTATGCAAAATTGTAGGAACATAAACACCAAATTTTCTGGATGGAAACCTTAGTAGATTTTAGATGAAGACTCCACCTTTTTTTTTTTTTACTTATGGGGGGAAAATGAATGTTCTATGGATTATTAGGTTTCACTTTTTCTTCCTCCACAGTTGTTCTTGTTTTTGAGTGTCCGTAGAATTTCTTCTGAGGCAGATGTTAGGCTTGGCTGTAGATAAACTGTATCATCCTCTTGAGTTCAGTTTTTTTCTTCAGATTTATTTAATGGAAAAATCCTAATGCTTTTATACTACAGTGATAAATACCTAGACAGGTCATTCATTCTTGGGCCTAATTAGAATAGTTAAACCCATATTTTGGGGTTTGGCAAGGACAGCATAATACAATCACTTTTGCTAATATTTTCAACTGGACGGTGGTGCAGAATGAGTGCTTTCAAGTACATATCTGTTATAAGGTTTGGGCAGACAAGTTCTTTTGCGATTAATACAATGTTTTTATGTATATTGGTTGGGGATACAAAAAGTAAAAGCTGTGTGTTTCAATTATTGTGCTTCAGTATAAAGTCCAGGGTAACAATACTTTGAACTTGACTAGCATCTTCCATTCAAGGATCTTAAAACACTTAAAACACTTAATAAAAGAATGTCCCTGTGAAATAGATTAGTATCACTACCCTTCAGATGCAGCAACTTAACCACAGCAAAACAGTGGCAGAGATAATAGGATTCAGGTTTCTTGACTGCCCACGCTTTTTTAAACCACTAAACCTTTCTTCCTTATCATCATAAACATTCAATTTTGAAATTGCAGCTTTTTTATGTGCAAGTACTCCAAGCGTTGAGTCTTTCACATAACCATACTCCATGAGTTGGTTGATGTGCAGTCAATTCCTTTTGATGATGATGGCTGGTGTGTGATGTCATTAAAAGTGCATGATTGCTAAAGCCTTAAAATCAGGCTGCATCTTCTGTTGTCTTAATCCATTATTACACTGGGGGATAACCAGTTCAGTGTCCTTGTGTCTTATTTGTTGATATTTTCAGTTACATAATGGACATTTTTATTTCACCTTGATAGCATTTTACCTATCAAATTATTCACTTGCTTTCTAGACATACAGATTCTGTTTGTGACTGGAGCTACTTCAGGGAAAGGTGTGATGGCCACTCCATTCAAACCATTCTTTTCAGTAGCAATTCAATCTCAAAAAATTACTTTTGGAGCTTAAATTTCTGCTTCCAAATCTTAGTCTAAAAGTGAATTTTATGGGAACTTTGTAGAAAGTCTAAGCTGTTTTTGAATAACACAACTAGGAAAAAATTTCCTTTATGACCATTTGTTTTCAAGATTCAAATTTGGCACTGCTGGAGTTAGTCTAGGAAAAAAGTGCTATCCCTATCCAAGACTACTTGGATACTTCTGCTAAAAAGATTAGAAATGAAATGTATAACAACAATACTTACCTTTGAAATCTGATGAAAATTTAACACACTGTTGAGATGACTGAGGCACTATACGCCTTCTTTGGTCCAGTTCCATATATGCAACACAAACCTACTTTATTATGGGATGATATATCAAGGTAGCACTCAACATGAATAGAACATTGGTTTTGATTTTGTAATGTAGTTGAGACCAAACAGTGTCCCTGAATTATCCTAAAATAAAGGCTTTAGCACAGTATGGGGACATAGTCAAAACATAGTTCAGTCTCTCTCTGTGTACAGGACCAAATCATGGTGTAATTGCATTCTGCAGCATAACTTTCTGTATTGTGAACAAAACCTTTTAAAGGTATTGTTGTTAGCTGCAGTTTCAGTAAGACAGCATTACTTAGGGTTACATTCAGATTTTCTTCACAATCATAATGGCTAGAAATTTACTTCTAAAATATAAATAAAAATTTATATTCGGCAGCAACTGGTGAGGTCACCAGAAAAGTGTTGTACGAGTGTATGTATCACAGATTACTTTCTAACTTCTCATTAGGGTTGCCAATTTTGGTTGGACATCTTGCTGGAGGTTTCTTCACATAATCTTTAATTAAAGATGAATCTTTAGTTCCTGGAGACTCCAGGACAGTTCTGGAGGGTTGGCAGCAACCCTACTTCGCATGTTCAGTGAAGTGTGTGCAATTTTTTTAAAAAAATTGTTCCAACTTAGCAAAGATCAAAATTTGGAACATGAAAAAAATTGCACAGCATCTTACTTTCTCTGCTGGCTTTGTGTATGTGTGAACCTACACCAAATTTTCAGATTGCTATCTAACATTTATATTTTTATATCATAACTTTTACCATTGTATCTGAAATTAAAAATGCACAAAAGCCCAGAACGAAAATATGCTGCCCTTTTTGTACTTCCAGCACAGAGATGTGTAACTTTGAAATTAAAGCAAAACAATCTGTACCCAGAACAGCAATTCTGGGGGAGGCTTTATCAAAAAGGTGTGTTCTCGCCATGCATCTGAAGCATCATTCGGCTAGGGCCCAGTCTGGTCTTGTCTGGCAAGGAGTTCTGTAGCTAGGGTCTCACTATCAAGAATACTTGTTCTCAAAGCCTGATAGCCAGAACCTCCCTGTAAAGTGTAGTTGTATTAGGGTTACTTTCCAGATGGCCCCATCTCAGAGATAGCTAAATTACAGTCCATTAGTGCTTTTGCACTTAGAATCAGGATTTTAGATTCACCTCTGAAGTTAATCAGTGTTTGGAAAGCATCAGTGTGATTGATAACATGTGTATCACAGTGGCTAGGTTCCCATCTGAGAGGCATGAGTGAAGCATCCTGGGTGTGCCAAGGTGCAAAGGTGATTCTTGCCCTGGTCAAATCTGGGTCAGTATATGGGTTTAATACCCTGTCAGCCTCTCCCTGAATGTGAAGAGAACAACGCACATGTGTGGTAACCAAGCAGAGATTTCCCCCCAAGCACTCCAGTCAAAGCTTACTGGTTTGGATTAAAACATAAAATAAATGTATTAACTACAAAAGATAGATTTTAAGTAGGGCTGTCAATTAATTGGAGTTAACTCACGCAATTAACTCAAAAAAATTAATCACGATTAATTGCAGTTTTTATGGTACTGTTAATAGAGTACCAATTGAAATTTATTAAATATTTTGGATATTTTTCTACATTTTCAAATATATTGATTTCAATTACAACACAGAATACAAAGTGTACCGTACTCACTTTATATTATTTTTATTACAAATATTTGTACTGTAAAAATGATAAACAAAAGAAATTGTATTTTTCAATTCACCTTATACAAGTACCATAGTGCAATCTGTTTATCGTGAAAGCGTAACTTATACATGTAGAGTTTTTTGTTACATAACTGCACTAAAAAATAAAACAATGTAAAACTTTCGAGCCTACAAGTCCACTTAGTCCTACTTCTTGTTCAGCCAAACGCTAAGAGAAACAAGTTTGTTTACATTTACAGGAGATAATGCTGCCCGTTTCTTATTTACAATGTCATCAGTAGAACAGGAGTTCGCATGGCACTTTTGTAGATGGCATTGCAAGGTATTTACATGCCAATTATGCTAAACATTCGTAAGCCCCTTCATGCTTTGGCCACCATTCCAGAGGACATGCTCCCATGATGGTACTTGTAGACTTGTAGATTCTTAAGGCACAAGCTGCATTAGCTTTACAGCTTGGGTTCTTCAAATCTTCATACACAGGTTAGAAATCCATTTAGCCTTGGTCCAGCACTTCCCCCAGGTCAGTCTTTGTTCCTAAGGTGTTTGCAGGAGTCTTCTTGTGTGGGGAGTGAAGAACCCCAGATGATGTCACTCCCTGCCTTATATAGCTTTAGCATATGGCAGGAACCCTTTGTTTCAAAACTTGGTTCCCAGACCGCTTTGTGGAAAAATAGACATCCCAAGATGGAGTCCAGAATCATGTGGTCTGGTCACATGTCTTTGTAGAGTCATAGCAGCTATTACTTACAGGCTGTCTGGAGTATTCTCAGGAAGGCTTACTAGGTGGGAGATAAGCTTTTCCTAAGGCCCATTGTTTTCACTATGGCTCATTGCCCTGAATAGGCCCTTCCCAACCAGTTATCTAAACTGAAAGCATTTTGTCTAGTGGGCATTACCCAGATGTAACTACATCTGAAGTACAGATACATAGTCAGTATTTATAACTTCAGATACAAAAATGATACATGCATACAATAGGATAATCATATTCAGCAAATCATAACTTTTCCAATGATATCTCACATGACTTATCTTGTACAAAATGCATCATAATTATGCCATAACCATATTATAATAATATTACTGTGATGAGTATGGGGTGCAGTGTCACACGATGCTTCTCGTTCATTTCTCTGTGATAGCAAAGCTGATATTTTCAAATGTGTATATATACACAAATCACACGTGTGTATATTTGTATAGACATATAGCTGGAGCACATAGCTCTAGTTATGGTTCCAGAAATATTTTGCATAAGTGTGCAATGCATAACTCTCCATAGTTTCCCTTTCTGTATAGAAGATGACAAATGAGTAAAATGTTGTTAATCTCTTGGGAGTAATCCAAATATTCAATAAATGTAAGAGTAGTGTTATATATCTACAAATATTTGAAGGGTGTAAACACTAAAGAGTGGATAGAATTATTTAGCGGCGGGGGCACATAATAAGAAGTAATGGGAGTCAACTATAAAAGGGAAGACTTAGCTTGGCTTCCAGGGAAAATCACCCAATAGCAAAATGTATTGTACTCCAGAAAAGTCTCCCCAAAAAAGTGGTGGAAGCCCCCATCTCCTGGGACTTTTAAAACTAAAGTAAATAAATCATTAGGAAATGTATCATCAGGAATAGTCCATTGTTAGATGGACTGGGTGACCCCATCAGTTCTTTTCCATCTCTAACATCTATCAAATGTGGTTAAATTTTTTTTTTTTTTTAACAATAAAAGACCAGTCTAACTGGTGAGCTTTTTTTGGGGGGGAGGGAGGGGTCAGGTGGGGGCGGGAGAAACACTTTTTATAGTAGATTAAATTTTCTCTTATGCCCACTTAGCTTTACTTTCAGCTTCAGGATCTGATACTTCCTCCAGTGAAGTTTTCTCTCCATCTTGCTTCTATGGCAAGACTGAGAAGGAAATCTATAGACCGAGGGGTGATGACTAATTGGGAGGGGCAGGAGAAGTTGTCTCTGGTTATGAAGTATGGAAGTAGCTCTAGAAGTGGGAGAGACAGCTACTTCCTTCTGCAATGGACCCATGTTGTAGAACAGTCTGAAGAGATAGTGATTAAAATTTGACACTTCATCATTTCTGGTCTACTGGAAGTTACTAATCTGGTGGTAGCTGTTTCCTTCCCTGTGGCCCTGTTGCCTGCCAAAAATTCCTGCCATGGCCAATTTCATCCATTACATTCCATCAGCAATCAGCACCTCCACCCATCCCCTACTGTGACTGCTGTTCCACTTCAGACATCACACTCTGGTTCCACTCAGGACGTTGAGCAGGACGGCAACAGCCATATGGAGGAGAAAGTGAGTGCTGTGAGCAAATTACGGAGGTAAAAGTGTGGCCATAGCTGGAGCTGATGGGAAGCTACAAAGGTGCGGCCAGGGGACAGGAAGATGAACCAGATGGAAGAACTCAAGTAATCAGCATTTCTATAGCATCACCAAAGCTGTAGCTTCCTGGAGTCTAGCAGCCACAAAATAGGGTGTTTCACCTAGCTGCTTTATCTCCTGTCACTTTAGGAAGCCTTTTCCTGTGGGTCTGCTGCTGCATTAGGGGCAGCTTCCCAGCACAATTGTTTTTTTCTAGCCCTCAGAACTAGCTCTTCTCTGTTTCCCAGTCAGTCCTATTAAACATTTCCTATTGCTCAGTCTCATCATAGCAAAAACATTGACAAGAAACTGTCAGACAAAGGATCTTCACCCTAAAGTAGGAAATAATGAGAAATGAAGGTCTATTAAAATGTAATAAAGGCGAAAGAAAAAAATTAAAGGTTAAACTAGGTGTTTAATAATAGCTAACCTTTATATTAACAAAAAAAATTATGTATTCACCCTTTAACACTTTTGCTAGCACAGGGGATGGGAGAAGTTCTACAAGATTTGGAAAATATTCTATTGCAAAGTAAAGTTACATGTGAATTTTGCCTGCCTCTAGAGTTTGTATGTTTTAAAGAGAATGAAGAAAATAACATGACCCTTAACATTTCACTGTGTTGCATGTTCTTTCTGTTTTAAACCAATATGGAAAAGCTCACAATCTGTA
Organism: Trachemys scripta elegans; assembly: GCF_013100865.1. Classification (NCBI taxonomy): domain Eukaryota; kingdom Metazoa; phylum Chordata; order Testudines; family Emydidae; genus Trachemys; species Trachemys scripta. Next base: position 163,000,145 of record NC_048298.1, on the reverse strand, counting down.
ACTTCAAACAATTGTAAAATTGTTGGTATCTGTGCCAAATTTGGGGAGAAGAGTTGAGTTTAAGTAGGCTGATTAAGCTATTTGATAGTGCTTTGTAGTGCCCCAGTACAATATTTCAAAAAGGTCTGTCTATGCAGACTATGTCTCTGTATGATGGTCTTTCAGTGGTGTTCTCTTTGTAATTTCTAGACGATCTGCTGTTGCTCGCATTCAGGAACTCTTCAGAAGAAGAAAAGAAAGGAAAGAGATGGAAGAATTGGAAACCTTGAATATTAGACGACCTTTAATAAAGATGGTGTATAAGGGTCATCGGAACTCCAGGACAATGGTACAGAAATACTGCTTTAAGAACTGCAGAGTTGATATTTTAGGCTGAAATAATTTAGTTGTTACATTGATATGCTTGCTAAAAAGGGATTGTATAATACATTTAAGATATTTTTAATTGTACATTAGATCTGTAACCACAAAATTCAGCTTTTTAGAGAAGTTATAATGTACATTTCTTATGAGCCACTCCATAATGTGCTTGTAGTCTAAGCCTGCATGAGAATGAGTCAGGTTTCCTAGGTTCTTCTTCGAGTGATTCCCCATGTCCATTCCACTGTAAGTGTATACATGGCCTGTACACAGTTGTCAGACATGTTCTTTTCACTCAGCAGTACCTGGTGTGGCGACTCAAGCACGCTCTGCTGTTGCACGTCATTGCATGCAGGTTTAAGAGGGCGGAGCCACGTCTGACCCCCTTCAGTTCCTTCTTACCACCAGTGACTGTTGTTGAAGCACTTTGAGTCTTGTTTGTAGCAAGATCTTCCTTCGCTCCTTATATATAGCCTGTTTTTTCTTAGAAGTTAGTAGTAAGTTAAGTGTAGTATAGATAAACGTTAGTATTAATTTTCAGTTTTCAGGTCTTTTTTGACCAAATTCCAGTATAGGAGCCATGCCTTGCTCTCTGGGGTTTAAGTCCTGATAGCCGTGTAGCAAGGCAATGCTGATCAGCGACCTGCACCCCAGCTGCTTATAATACTTGGGCAAGTCCCACATTTGTGACAAGTGTCACATCTGTAAGGGATTTAAGCCTCACTCTGAGGATAGAGCAACCAGGCTCAAACGTCTCCATATGGAGGCAGCACTTCACCCACCATCGGAGCGATCACGTTCGGAACGGACTCCAAGTACTGCAGCTTTGGTACAGCGTGCCCCACCAGAGATGTCTGTGGCACCTTGCTCTCTACCATCAGTGCCAAACGGGGGAGAGAACTCTCCAAAGGCTCGGTACCCTGTTTGGCTAGATCGCTGGTGCTGAAGGCAATGGCTCTGAGAAACGGTCTGACGATCTCTAGAGCAGTCCTCATCTAAGAAGAGTGGATCATCGACTCTGGAACCTGTGCCAAGTCCGTTGAGACCAACCCCTGAATATCCATAGAAAGACACCAAGGAAAGGAATCCGTACCGGTACCAAGGACACCAGAGGCATATGCAGCCACAAGAGAACTGCTTAACCTCTCAGTACCCGTGTCCCTGGTGGTGGTGGAGGTACAGGAAGGCTTCCAACCGGTACCAGTGCCTGTGCTTCCTACCTTGTCTCTTTAGGAGCATGCAGTACCATTACTTTCTACAGCCTCAGAAGCTGGTGCAATCAAGAGGTAAGCCGGCAATAATATACCTGGTGCTGTCATCCCCGGCCTCTGGCTACTTATCTCTAGTTCCAATGGGCTCTGCTCCCTCATTATCAGAGGACTCAGGGACGTATTCCTCTGATTTGGAGGTGCAGTCTTTTGTGTCCCAATCTACGTATGGTGCATATCCTCTGTCAGAGACTTGAGGGCCATGGATCTTGCATCAGTCTCAGCAGTGGCCTGCTCTTAAGGGGGCAATGGCCTGGTCAAGGTTGCATCCCAGAGCCATGTCAGTGGCCTTTTTGGACACCATGGGTTTTCCTCCTCCTGCTAGGACTTTCTCTCACCCATCTCAGTCAGTTTCCGTGAAAGTGCACCAAGAGCATCAGCAGGCAACGTTCTCCAGAGCCTGTTACTGTGATTGAGCAGCTAGAAGTCACTCGGGCAGCTCCCAGCCTGCAAGACACGGAGCAGGCATTATCTCAGCATCCTTGTGCATCCTCTTCCTCATCACCAGAGCCAGTAAGTGACTCACCACCACCAGAGTATTACAGGGCTCACCAAGATCTACTGAGAAGGGTGGCCTCTGTTCTGGATCTTCAAGCGGAAAAGGTCCATGAAAAATCTTAAACACTGGTGTATATTCTGGCTTCAGTGGCACCTTCCACAGTGGCTCAGCTGATTAATTAAGTCATTATGCAGCCAGTTAAGGAACTCTGGCAGTCCCCCTTTTCCCTCCCTCCCACAGCACATCTGGCAGCTGTCTCTGCTTTTCACCCCTTGTTGGATAATGGATTTCCTTTTTCCAACCCCTTCACCATCAGGTTTCTAAAGGGCTTGAACAGATTTTTCCCATAGGTACAAGATTCTGTTCCCCCATGCAGGGCTGGCACTTCCATTTAGGCGACCTAGGCGGTTGCCCTGTGGGCGGCATTTTGCCGCCATCGGCGGCAGTTCAGCGGCGGGGGGGCCTTCCGCGCTCCGGGTCTTCGGCGGCAGTTCTGTGGCGGGGCCCTCCCTCCCCCTGGGGCCCGCCGCCCAAGTGCCCCGAAGACCGGGGGCGCGGAAGGACATCCCCGCCGCAGAATTGCTGACGACAACCGGGAGCGCGGAAGGACCCCCGCCTAGGGCGCCAAAAACCCTGGCGCCGCTCCTGCCCCTATGGGGTCTGAACATGTGTAACCTTATGTAACTTATCTTGAAATGTTCCCAATTAATATTATGTTGTTATAGATAAGGGTGCAATAAAACCCAGTTTAGTTTTCAGGTTTAAGCCTTTAGGTCAGTTACAGAAAATTTATTTAGTAGACGACCAGTAGGCAACACTTTGAATGATATAACCAAACTTTTTCAAAAGAAAAAAGTAATTAGTTAAGCAAACAGGCATACAGTTACAACTTACACAGTACTACAGTTATACTTACACCTGCAATTTAGCAAAGCTACTTAGCTATTACAGTGAGAGTCCTTCTAAGCCCCCATCATCCTGGGCTCGATCATCCTTAGTTGCTTTGATGGGGATGGGATAGTGCATGCACAGTCTAGTGAGCGCTAGGAGCTGAGAGGGAATGGCACATGCTCAGTAAAAACAGAACCTTCGGAAATTTTAGAAGCTAAAATCTAAGCAGTCTTTACTAAGCATGTGTGAACTTTAGTTTTTCAAGGCCAAGTTTGGGGGTATTTCATGGGGACAGCAAAAAGCATATCCCTGATCCAAGGGCCACTCCTTGCGTAATTTCAAACCCTGTTCCAGAGCAAGTCTTTAACTCGCAGCTTCCACCAGATAAGGACAAAAATGGAGAATATTGCCAGGCTGTTGATGCACAATTTAAGTTTTAGTGTGAGCATTTTTGTGAATTAGTGAACAGATCCCCACCAAGATGTAAACTACGACTTAATCCAAAAATGTACCAAGCAGAACACAGACCGGTGACATTAGAGGAAGTAATGCTTGTAGTCAAACAGTTACGAAATGATAAAGCACCTGATCTCGATAATATTTAATCAGAATTGCTAAAGAGAGGAGACATGGATTTAATTCACTGGCTTTATAGAGTTGTCAATTCAAAAATTGACTTTGCATTTGGAAAATCCTTAAATTAGGGCCAGCTCTATTGTGAAAGTGGGAATTACTTTCTGGAAATGGCTTACAATATTAACACTTCACATCGGTTATTTCTAGACTAACCATGTAAATCATAACAAATATTTGTAATTAATTTTATTTTTACTGTAGATAAAGGAAGCCAATTTCTGGGGCTCTAACTTCGTAATGAGTGGTTCAGATTGTGGCCATATCTTCATCTGGGATCGGCATACTGCTGAGCATCTGATGCTGCTGGAAGCTGATAATCACGTGGTGAATTGTCTTCAGCCACATCCATTTGACCCAAGTAAGACCATCTGCACCTGCAATATTCATGTTCCTATAGCCTGTAGTAAGAATCTTTACAGATGAGTCTTCAACACTTTGCCTAACCCAGTGTCACATTAGTAAATTGCTAGGAAGTCTGAGGGCTGCATCTCAGTTGTATAAAATACAGCATGCTGCTGCTGTCCTTGTCTTTAATAGTGAGGTTTGGCTCAGAGGCCATTATACCCATCCACTCCTCAGAACGAAAATGATGATATATAACATCCAAAAGAGGTCAGGATCCAGAAAGAAAAGTCCTCCTTTCCCACTCCTTTCATTGTACACAATGAGTTTGAAAGAGTGGTTCCCATGCCGTTGGTAAGATACTGTATTAGATAGCTCACACTAACGGGAGAAGCAATATTAGCATCTGGTCTCAGCTTGTTCCACTTGAATGTATCAGACTCTCAGATTCTGTGTGAGGGAGGTCTGAAGAGCTACAGACTTGGGGAAAGTGAATTAGGTTAATAGGAGTTCCGTTGAGTGAGTTAAATTGGTATAATTAGGCTTTTTAAAAAAAAATAATCATGCTGGGGATGGACACGCTAACATGGAGAAAACTAGACATGACCTGAAACTTTGCTGATAATTCTAATTGAACCATTTTTCAGTTTATGAAACATTGACAGAACAGTTTTAATTATTTTTCATTTTCCCATGGCCTCTTGGCTGTTGAGTGTCAGCTGATTGTGGAAGTGAAAGTACCATAATACTGCAAGAGGCTGCTTTTTGCAGTATTTCATCCTGACTAGTACCAGAAATGTAATTGGGAGGGTCTTTTCTCATAAGATCCCCAGCACAGTTTTCAGACTGAAGGGACATATCCTAGTTTGGTTAAGCATCTGAACTTTTGATTGCTTACTTGAATACCCAGTCTTATACATATTTGAAATGGGTGACTAGTGTTGTGCTGTAAAGGCTCACTCTATCAGAAGCTCTCCCAAAATACACCTACAGCTTCCCTGACTTTTTAATCCAGTGTGACCTCATTCCACTTACACCTTGAAAAATGAACACTGGGGTCAGCCCTCCCAGCAGTGACAAGTGTTCTGAGCCAAGCCTCCATCCACATCTACTGAAAGCCTAAAGATTCACTACTCCAGTGTGAAGTGCCCTAATTCTCCCTCCCAGATGACAGAACATTCCAGTGCATTTTGGTGTTTTATTCTTTTAAGTGTTTTAAAAATATTTGTAAATGTGCCTAATGTTTTTGGAACAGGTGCGTCAAAGATTTCAAATTTCTACATAAAATACACTGTAGAAATTAATTTGAGGCCTGTTCATATCTATCATTGCACATGTCTTAAAGCCTTTCCTGTTAAATCTTTTCAGATCATCAGAGGAGAGTATAATAATAGTAGCAGATGCTTGTTTACTTTCTAGTTTTAAATTATGCACAGTCTGTGTAAAAGAGAGAATATAAGGTTTGCATTTATTTTCTTCATTGCATATATTTAGTCGGTAGCTCAAATCCAGCAAAAAGGGATTATAACTCAATGAGACTACTCCTGTATATGTCTTTGCAGGATGGGAGCTTACATATGTTATGATGGTGAAAAATAAGAGCACTTCTAATGAAGTGAGGTGTGTGTGTGCATGTATGTAATGAAGCATGTCAGCAACACTTCTAACAAACTCCAGTTAAGATGTTCAGAAAAGGCATTTCGTTTAGAACTCTTTTCTAATACTTTTTTAAATTTGATTTTCTAGTTCTTGCCTCGTCAGGTATTGATTACGATATAAAAATCTGGTCACCACTAGAAGAGTCCAGGATTTTTAACCGAAAACTTGCTGATGAAGTAAGAGCCTTTCATTCTTTTTATGTTGCAGCTGTCATTTCTAGCAAAGTCTCTGCAAACAGCTTGAATAACTGAATTTTTTTTAACTTAAAACAAGTCAGCAATACATTTTTGTTTTTTAAAAATAAGGTGTTCTTAAAAACAATTAACTTTCATTTCTTTCAGTACATAAATACCCCACATAACCTGAGAGATTAGGAAATAATGGAATGTACACAAATAGTGGAAGTATGAAATTATGAACACGAGACAAGTGACAGATAGGGGGAGCTCTCAGAGTTACAAGGGTAGATAGTAGCAATCAGAAATGGAGGAGGCTGTGATTGTTTAAAAAAGTAAGAGGTAAATCATAGACATATTGGAGGCAAGTGAAATTAAAAACATTATTAAATATTCCCAGTCACAAAATTGTGTGTTATAAAGTTAAGGTTCAGAGTGTATATCAGCAATTTAAGGCTATAAAATAAGCATTATAAACCCAGTTAAAAAAAATGCAAACATGTTAAGGTATACCTTAACTTTATTTAGGACACCCAAATAATCTTAACTCTCCCCTGTAATGATTCCCTGCTATCACCATAGATATGACAACTGGATGTTAGTGCTTATGGTTGCAGATTAATGACCTGGATTTTAAAGACATGAGGGTTTTTTAAAATGTTTCCCCCCTCATAGTGTCACTACAGGGTAGAGTAAAACAGGGCAGAGTTAAATATTTGTCTCTTATGCTCTTTTAAATAACTGCTTTTTGTGCAGGGGTCAAGTAGTCACTTAATTTCTTCTCTTTATAAGTGTAATGTCTCATCGCAAAAGTAAATACTGCCACTCCTGAGCTCTGAGCCATTCCTGCATATGTCACCAAAGGCCAGTGTATGCTCTAATTAGCTCTCATTGATTGCAATAGGAACTAGGTGCATTTGAGGGCAGTATTTGGTTCCAAGTACCCTTCAGAGGATGAGGGAGCAAAGAAAAATTATCTTGATCCTATCAGTTTATTAAATCTTTGTTTGGCATGTGCTAGTCTTTAGCAGATTCAGTACCCTAAAGCTGGTTGCAATATAGCATCATTACATTTTGCCCTTTGCACTTTCAATTGGCTGTTGGATTCTTCACTTTCTGTGCTAACCTCTTGTGTATTATTGCTATGGCTAAGCAGTTGTCATGTTCCACCACAAAGGTGGCTGCATTTCCGTGGTGGGTGAAGGGATCACTGTCTATATTTTGTATATCAGATTAAGTGTGTGAGGTGCTTTGGGATCCTTCAGGATAATAAGCATACATAAAGGTAAATCATGTGTAAAAAGTATTCTGTTTCTGACCTAATAATCACTTAACAATGTTTAAGCAACATGCTAAACACCAAAATTGAAGCTTTTAGGTTAGGGTTAAGTCTGTTTGTGAAGGAGAAATAATTTTAAGCATATTGCGTCCAACCAGAAGACATATTTTCTGCCAGTTGTAGATTTTTTACATGTTTATTGTGCCAAATATATCAATTTTTGAATTAATATCCGTGAGGGACAGATGTGGGGCTTAGGAGGAAAGCTGAGGAGTTCAGTTTTCACCATGTAAATTTAGTTGGTTGAGGGCATCCAAGATGAGATATCTGAAATCCAAGAGTGGATGGAAGGGGAAAGGTCAGGGTGGACACTTGGGAAACTTCAACATGGATATAGTAGCTGAAACCATGAAAGCAGATGAGATCACCCAGCAGGAAAAGATGAGGGGGCAGAATTCTGAGAGACAGTGCCAGATGGAAGAGGAGGAGGGACGAAGATGCAATTGGAGAGGTAGGAGTAGAACCAGGACAGGACAGAGTCAGGAAACCCCAAGAATGAATGAGTTGAAGAGGAGATGGGAGTGATTGACTGTCAAAGTGGCTGGTGAATAGAAAATGAGAACAGAGAAGGGATTCTTAGACTTGGCTAGGAGTAGGTCATTGGTGTCTTTATAAAAGCAGTTTCAGTATAAAGAAGAAAAGTGAAAACAGGCTGCCAGGAAGTCTTGGGGAGAGAGAGAGAGAGAGAAGCCAGTGGAAATACTGTATTTAAGGAGGCAAAGGGGATAAAAAGCTTGGGCAGTAGTTGGAGAGACAAATGGTGTTAAGGTTTATCAATACCAGAGAGAGTATCCTAAGGACAGGAGCCGCATGAGGGTGGAGAGATAATAAATAGAATAAGAGAAGCTGGCAGAGAATCAGGTCAGATTCAGAGCAAGGTGAAAAGGTGGGCAAGAAATGGTTGTGGGGAGGGAGAGTGAAAGAGGAGCTCAACACTACTTGCTAGATAGCATTTTTTTTCATTGGAGGAATTAACTAAATTATGGGCAGAGAGGAGGCGGCTGGGTTTTATAGACACAGGAGTCAGTTGGAGAGGAGAGAGAGAGAGCTACTTACAGTGAATGAACTTGTAGTGCAGTAACTCCACATGTCCCTTAAGTTTTCTCCAAAGATTTTTAGGAGCATGGGAGTAGGAGGAGGAACGTCATTTCTGTTCCTTCCCACCTTCTTAACTATTGTTGGTGTGAGAGCTTTGTTCTCTGCATGGTGTCAAGTATCAGAGGGGTAGCCGTGTTAGTCTGGATCTGTAAAAGCAGCAAAAAGTCCTGTGGCACCTTATAGACTAACAGATGTATTGGAGCATGAGCTTTCGTGGGTGAATGATGCATCCGACGAAGTGGGTATACACCCACGAAAGCTCATGCTCCAATACGTCTGTTAGTCTATAAGGTGTCACAGGACTCTGCTGCTTGTTCTCTGCAGTTACTCACATCTGCATCATCATCACTTCGCTGTCTTCACATCTTATCTTGAAAACTATTTTTCTTCATTTTCCGTACTACTTAATCTCTGTCAGGAACTCAGACATCACAGTGATGATTTTATTATAAATACTACCATACTATCTGGATTAAAAAATTGCTCTTATGATCGACTTTTCTCATGATACAGTACACCTACAGCACAATTTATAACACGCGCTAGGGTCTGCTCTTTTGTCATTTTTAACTTGGTAAAGCATTTTTGGACACAGTGTATTAGACACTGTATAAATACAATCTGTATTGCATCAGGAATAGTTTGTAGTTAGTGATGCTTTGATCAATGATTATTTTTTTTTGTCACTACAGGTTATAACTCGTAATGAATTAATGCTGGAAGAGACCAGAAACACAATTACTGTTCCAGCTTCTTTCATGTTACGAATGCTGGCATCGTTGAATCATATAAGAGCAGGTAGGAGAATTTCAGAGCAGCTTCTGTGCAGGCTATTTATGCCATTCATAAATCTTGTCTAGCATTGTCACTTAAGCTGAGTGTTGGAGTGAGATTTACATACCACCCTCAAACACTGTTTGTTTCTCTCCTTTTTAAGAGTCTCTAGATGTGTGTTTTAGGTGCTAAATATTTATATATCCATTTTTGATTTGCTCCTTGGTGTATTTTATTCCAAGGAAAGAACTGCTCCACACTTCAGTAATGATATTTCTGACACTAATACTGTTTTATTATAGAAGTGATTGGCTAGTCACACTGTATGAGTGGCCAGTCATGCTCCCTCCCTTGTGCTTCTCCGTTTAATTTCCCTTTCTCTAAACTGCTACTCAACAGATGTCTTTTCTGATGCATACAGTGACTGACAGCAATTTTCCCAGTTTTCTGACCAGTGCACATTTCTGGTTACAACTGTTTTTTAAAATACCCCCTCAGTCCCAACTCTCTAAAACAGGCTGCTCACTTCATTGACTCGCCATCTGTTTTTTAAAACTCTGCTCAAACCTGTCTCTTCTGTGCTGACCATGAGTGAGCTGCTGCCTAGTTCATCACATTGGTGCTCACAATTTCTAGTCCTTTGCTTTTACTGTCTCTGCTCTCTTGTGTTGTTGTTGCAACTTTTCCATTTAGTATGTGCTATCAGTCTACTTATGCATTTCAAATGGTTCCATCAGCATAGTACATAGGCACTGTGCTTTGATTAGTAGCTGGTTGATGCATTGTATCGTAAATGTTAGCTGAAAAGTTACTTTTAAAATTGCGTCCTTATTAAATCATCCTTGTGTCTTGCAGACCGGTTGGAGGGTGACAGGTCAGAAGGGTCTGGTCAAGAGAATGAAAATGAAGACGAAGAGTAATTGGCTCTTCTATGCGAGCACCTAGACGTTACGGAATTTATATAAGACATTAATTATATTTTTCCTTACAGAGCTTTAGTGCAATTTTAAGGTTTTGCTTTTGGATAACCCAACATTTTGTTTTGGAACGACTGTGTGCATGACTTTGGGAGAGTGTGCAAGTAAAATAAGCAAAAATGTTTTTAAAACGTTTTGCCATGTCTGAGGGGTGCTAGAAGAGATGCAAAGTGCAATATTTTCCTTAACCTGCAAACGTGGGAGCTTGGATCAATGTTTAAAAATAACTTTCATTAGAGCAAAAACATTGGTTCAAATAAATTTCTATACCTGCTATTTGCATGTTTGTTGCTTTCTAATTAAAAGATTTGGTTGTTTTAAATTGTCTCATGTTCTTTTTGTACAATAATTGATTCGTCACGATACAGTATTGTCCAGATTCTAATCTCAATTGTCCTTTCTCTCTGAGCATGATCCTGGACACCCTCAATTCCTATTGAAGTCTATGAGAGTGGAGGGTTCTTGGCATTCTATAAGGCAGGGGTCAGCAACCTTTCATAAGTGGTGTGCTGAGTCTTCATTTATTCACTCTCATTTAAGGTTTCGTGTGCCAGTAATACATTTTAACGTTTTTAGAGGGTCTCTTTCTATAAGTCTATAATATATAACTAAACTGTAGTTGTATGTAAAGTAAATAAGGTTTTTTAAATGTTTAAGAAGCTTCATTAAAAATTAAATTAAAATGCAGAGCCCCCTGGACCGGTGGCCAAGACCTGGGCATGTGAATGCCACTGAAAATCAGCTCGCGTGCCATAGGTTGCCTACCCCTGCTATAAGGATTGCACCTTCTGCTCTTAAAAGCTAGTTAAGATGAAAAAGGCCCAATTAGTTACAGAAGTCCTATATTATGTTCAATTTTTTATATGTGCCCATAGATTTTAGTAACAAACATGATAGCTCAGTGGTTTGAGCATTGGCCTGCTAAACCCAGGGTTGTGAGTTCAATCCTTGAGGGGCCCACTTGAGGATCTGGGGCAAAATCAGTACTTGGTCCTGCTAGTGAAGGCAGGGGGCTGGACTCGATGACCTTTCAAGGTCCCTTCCAGTTCTAGGAGATGGGATGGGATATCTCCATTTTCAAATAGAATAAATGAATCCTGCAATATTTATGAAGATAAAACTCCCATAGAGCTGAATGATGGTATTGTGGCTATAGCATTGGACAGGATTTGGACGGATCTGGGGTCTAGGAGTTGACTCTTTTACAGACTTACTGTGTGATCTCGGTAAGTTGTTTAGGCTAATGTATTTTGAAAAGCTTGGCTAGGCACAACAGCAGTTTTAGTGCTCATGGGGTTTAGTGGAATTTGGACATTCAAAGGATTAACTTTCAAGCGTCTGGAGCATTTTCTGAAACTGCTACTCTTTGAATGTCCATCTTCTCCACTGTGCCTCTACCCCACCCTATTAGAGTGCTCAAGCCACTATGTGCCTTGATAACTTGGGAGCAACCAAATTATGTGTGAATTCTATGCCAGGGCAGACTTCCTATCTGTACTGGGCACAGTAGATAGAACACCTAGCTCTGAGTGGACCAAGGGGAGATATACAGCCTGAAAAAACAGGAAGCATACCTATCTCAGGAATAACTGCACATTATGCAGAGATGCTTTGGTTTTCATGGCTGTGGTGGCTAAACACTCTCATAAGTATGCCACTGTTCCTCATTCTGCCACCCAACATCTATGCAGGTTACAATCTGAGCCCACAGTCTTTTTATTCTTGGCAGAAGGGATTCTGGAGAGCTTACATACCAGTTCCATCTTGTGTCTGGTCATTTCTGTAATAAGACGTCAGTTTCTGGGTTCTGTAGTGGGCTTTCCTTGAACTCCCTTATTTTCTTTGCCATTTCCTTCTTACCTGTGCCTGCACCAGAAGCTACTGCTACCACCATCTTGCATGTTTGGACACTCTCTATTATTGTCTGAAAATAGCCTGTCTTTACACTGTTCACCACGAGGATGTCCATGCCTCATTAGCATATGTAAATTGTCTGTTTGCATGTGCTAGTATAGCGCTAGTAGGTACTTCTGTCCAGCTCTGAGCAACCAGGAAATTTGAATTAATATTCCTGCCCACTGCTGGGCATTCAGATCCTTCCATCCCATCTTACCCCCACCTTTTGCTTACACCTATACTCAGGGTATTCATTGACCAGCACTGTGATTAGCAACTCCTAATCACAGAGAGGTAAGTCGCAGAGGTGTTATTAGACCATTACTGTGAAAACACTGATTATTATTTTTAAATCGCTACCATTCATTTTTCCTGATTTTGCTCCTTTGCAGTTAAGCTCCTAGCAAGTGAGCAAAATCCTTTCCTTGCTCTGTTGCAAGGTATGTATGCTGTCTGGTTTGTCATCATAACCTGTTCTCCTTTGAATACCATGAAAGACATTTTATTTTCAAAGATAGCAAGACTTGGACTCCTCTGTGGTATTGAGCCACTGTGCTGTCTAGCCCTCATAGCTCCACAGACAAACCCAGAGTCTCACATGGAAACACCCACTCTGTACCCATTGGTCATGTAAGGACACTTCCTCCACAGGTGTCATTTCAGAAAAATTTGGGGGAAGGGGTGTGGAGGGCAAAGTTGAGTCAGCATATAGAACACTATATATGATCATATTATATCGTGGGGACAGGGCACATAGAGTGGAAGGAATAAGAGCATATGACCTATGAAAATTCGGGGTGGGGGAGCAACTGCCCCTTTTGTTGCATAGCAAATAACGTCCTTGATATTCTCCATGTACTTCTGAAGCTTTTCTACCGGTTCAGGTGCTGATAAAGTATTTCTGCTCTGCTAGTAGGCAACAGGTATCCATCATATGCAGGGATTATTGAAGTATCTTAATTCCTTTTGGATTTGGAAGCTGCGATGCTTAGAATTAGGGAGACCAACGCTGGCTGACTGGGGGACCGGAGTTTTGAAAATTCCAAGGCTGATCTCCGTGGGTGTTGTCATAAGGGGCAACTCCTCTGACTTTCAGGTGGGAGGAGGGGGTGCGTATGACTTTGTCTTCTTCCCACTCCCCATTTTTGTCCCTCTGTGGAGGGGAGGAAAGAGAGAAGGCAAAGCTGAGGAAAAAAGAATCTGAGACTGCTTTGTGTAACCATGCTCAGCACACCCCCTTTCTCGCCACCATCACTCTCCTGTTTAGTTCGGCTCAATAGGCAGGATATAGCTGCAGCTAGTCCCCCTGCCAGTAGGGGCTTCTCTGTCTATCTGCTGGACAGGCAGGAGGCCACAGCTGTGACTCCTTTCTTGCATGGGCCCTTCCCCTTCCTGCTCTGCAGAAGGCCAGAGGCTGGGCAACTCCTGGCTAACGCATAGAGAAGCAGTGACTCCCTCCTCTTCTCCCATTTTCTCTTTAAAGGCAGACATCAGGGGTTGACAGATCATGGAAAATAACATCTGCAGAGTGAGGAGTGGCAGAGGGAGACCAGCAAGGAAGAAGTTGGCTGCCAAAAGCGAGGGAAATGCAGGTGGGCTTGAGGGAAGTAGGGTGGATGCCAGGGGGACTCGGGGAGAGTGAGAGGGAATTAAGGGCTCCAGAGGAGAGTGGGAGGGGGAATTCTAAGGGAGCTAGGGTGGGGGCTGGGATAAGCGAATAGACCTACAGGGTAGGGTGACAGGGAGTTAGCACTGATGCCCAGGACACTTGCTGGGAATATTTGGAGGACAGGAGTAATGGGGACACCAGGCTAGGCAGATTGTTGACCTTGAAGGGGCATGACAGAGGAAAAGGGTAACATTGGAGGAAATGGGGGACATCAGCAATAAGGGAGAAAGGGGATTCCAGAGGGAGTGAATCAAGGAGTAGTAAATAGGTGCCAAGGGAGATGGGGGGCCAGGGGCTGGAGGGAGATTTGGGATGAGGGAGCAGAGACTAGAGGATTTGAGGAGAGGGATTATTGAGAGAAGTAGAAGAAATTGAGGATGCAAGGGGAGGGTGAAGAGGAATGAGATAGGTTTGGGGAGGAGGGAGTGGAGGGATTTGGGAGGAAGGAGGAGCACCGTGGGGATGAGTGCAAGGGCAATAGAAGAAAGTGAAGAGAATAGAGGTCAAAATGGAGAGGGAGGTGCCTTGGAGGAGAGGAAAGAGAGGCTGGGGAATTTGGGGAGAGGGAAAAGAGATGGCAGTGGAGTGGACTTGGGGAGGGGGGACTGGGGATCTTTAGAGACAAAATGGGGGATTTAGAGGCAACAGAGAATGAGATGAGTTTGGGAAAGGAGAAAGTGAGAGGGGGGTTGGTAGAGAACAGACTGGAATTTCCAGGGAGGAGAGTCTACAGAGAGGTCTTGGAGGAGACACTAGGGTTTTGTGGAAGGCAGAGTAATATGGCGAGAGTCATGAAGTCTGTAGGGGGAAGGGAGGAGGATGCTTTCTGAAAGCTGTTGGTATGCTTTCTGAAAGCTATTGCGGCACATTATGGGAGCTGATCCAAGATGACAGTGTATGAGGAGAGATGAAAGGAAGCTAAAGTAAGTGATGTCTTTTTTATTTTATTTTATTTTTTTTTAATAAGGGAAGTGAGAAAGTAACCTGTGGTGCAGGAACCTTTTAGCTGGTGGCAGGAAAGAATGAGTGTCTGAGAGTGGGGGGGATAAAGAAATGCATTTTCCCCATTGTCCAATTTTTTAGGTAAATGTATTCCACTGTGGGACACTCAGCTCCGCCTGGGCACCCAGACACCTTGGGCAGTAAGAAATCAGAGCATATTTCCAAAAAACATGGGCTGCCCGCAATCTATTTTGAAAATACCCCCTTCTTTTGAATGCCCAAAGCTTCAAAGAGCAGGCAAAGAGTAACCTCTTTGATGCTTTCCCTGTTAATTTGTGTTCATTGGTTCCCCAGCTGTGAAATCAGAATAGTACTTGTCTACCTTGCAGGGAATAAATTCATTAGATTTACTGAAGTGCTGAGATATTGTGGTGATTGGGGATCATGGAAAAGCCTCTTGAATACCATGGAAGTTTTGCTCATATAAAGACTGGGGAATGGAGTCTATATTTTGCCTTATTTAAAAAATATAAAACAAGGTATTCTAGAACAATTTTTCTAAGTCCAACAGCTTACAATAGAAATGCTGCTGTTTTATTCTATTACCTTAGAATAGCGTATTTTTGTAATAAGAGATTTAACAGAACAAAGTTTTTGTTTAGTTTTGGACTAAAGAACCCATACAGCATATTTAAAATAAATTCTGCTATAAAGCCTTCTCTTCTATTATTTTGATGCCATTGTTAACCTATTTATACATGAACCCCTGATGATGGAAGCAAAGATTTTAGAGCACTGAGGTGATGTGTTGTGACTGCTTGCACCAGGGGCTAGAGCACATGGTGTTTCTAGTATGAGCCCCTGTTTCTGGAGATGAATATCTTGTGCCATTTCAAATTATAAGCTAATGTTTGATATACATATTCTTAAGTCTTTTTTAAAAAATGCTTTAAGACAAACTTCCTCTTCACACTCCATTATTCCCCCCAGCCAGTTTTAAATCCTTATTTAAAAAAAAAACATCCAAGGCTTTTCTTCAAGTGGCATATTAGTGAAACTTTCTGACCCTTCCTGGTCCACCATCTCTTGGGGATACGTTAAAAACCTTAGCATAGGGCATACAACCAATTAATTGGGTACAAAATGTACAAATAGACCTCTTTGAAACATATATACCAGTATGATACTATTGTTTCCTCCTCTTAACTTGAATATACTGTATATAGATTAATATGCCTTGTCCTCAATGGGGGAACTTTATAAGTCACCACTGTAGGTCTCCTAATTTTTAAGAAAAATAGAAAAGAGGTGTTTTTTAAGTTGCTTTTGCCATTGCAGCTTCACTTAGCCCTAACAATCCCTAGAAAAGAATATACTGTAAAAGATAAATATAGCAATGTTTCTAAGATCTGGTCTACACTGAGGAGGAAGGGGGATCGATCTAAGGGTACGTCTATACTTACCCGCTGGTTCGGCAGCAAGCAATTGATCTTCTGGGATCAATTTATCGTGTCTTGTCTAGACGCGATAAATCGATCCCGGAAGTGCTTGCCGTCGACGCCGGTAATCCTGCTCCGCGAGAGGAGTAGGCGGAGTTGATGGGGGAGCCT
Source organism: Trachemys scripta elegans (assembly GCF_013100865.1). NCBI lineage: Eukaryota > Metazoa > Chordata > Testudines > Emydidae > Trachemys > Trachemys scripta. Next base: position 162,984,009 of record NC_048298.1, on the reverse strand, counting down.
GCCTGCTGCATGTGGACCCGCGGTAAGTACCTTTAAGTTCGAACTAAGATACTTCGACTTCAGCTACATTATTCACGTAGCTGAAGTTGCATATCTTAGTTCGAACTGGGGGCTTAGTGTGGACCAGCCCTCAGTTACGCAACTTCAGCTACGTGAATAATGTAGCTGAAGTTGACGTACTTAGATCTGCTCACCACGGTTCTTCATTGCGGTGAGTTGACTGCAAGACGCAATAAATCGATTCCTGCTGGATCGATCGCTGCCTGTCAATCCAGCGGGTAATGTAGACAAGCCCTAAATGTCATTTTTCAGAACTTCCTATTAAACAGTAGTTATTTTCTAAAGGGCTTCTTACATATCTGAAGGTTAAATATTCAATTTGACATCCAAGGATTTAAGTTATTGTTAATTTTAAATGTGGGGTCAAGTATCAGAGGGGTAGCCATGTTAGTCTGGATCCATAAAAAGTGACAGAGTCCTGTGGCACCTTATAGACTAATATGTCTGTTAGTCTATAAGGTGCCACAGGACTCTGTTGCTTTAAATGTGGGGAGGGTGAACCTCAAGAAGGGGAGAAGTTTGGGTTGAATAAGCAGTCGAAAGTTTGGATGTTTATCTGAAGATTATTCAAACCTTCTGAAGTCTCCTTTCGGTTACAGGCAGGACAAAGCAGTGTATTTTCCTTTAGTACAAGTGCAGTGGTGCCAGCACTTGTTATTTTATCATGAGTCTTGAGATGTTACTGTTTTTCGAAGCCCCAGATCCTGGAGGCATTTGATTATAGGAAAAATCTCAGCTTTAATTTTTAAAGAAAAGGTAAATTTCTAGCCTCATGGTTGTAGAGAAACATGAAAACATGACCTAAGTATTCTTTAAAGGCTCAAAAACCAGAAGGCAAAGAAAAAAAAATCATAGAATTGTAGGACTGGAAGGGACCTCGAGAGGTCATCTAGTCCAGTCCCCTGCACTCATGGCAGGACTAAGTATTATCCAGACCATCCCTGACAGGTGTTTGTCTAACCTGCTCTTAAAAATCTCCAATGATGGAGATTCCACAATCTCCCCAGGCAATTTATTCCAATGCTTAACCACCCTGATAGTTAGGAAGTTTTTCCTAATGTCCAACCTAAACCTCCCTTGCTGCATTTTAAGCCCATTGTTTCTTGTCCTATCCTCACAGGTTAAGAAGAACAATTTTTCTCCCTCCTCCTTGTTACGACCTTTTATGTACTTGAAAACTGTGATCATGTCTCCTATCAGGCTTCTCTTTCCCAATTTTTAAAATCTTCCCTCAGAGCTGTAGCGTAGCTAGGGGGGAGCAGGGGTAGCGGCCACTACCCCACTAAGCATGTTGTCAAAAAGTGGCGCATTAGGGGTTAACATGGTGCCAATGGCGCCAGCGGGGCCCACGCTCCTCTCTGAAGCTTGGCACTGCCGGCGCTGGGCTCCTGCAGCAAGGCAGGCTCTGCCGGCAGCAGCCAAGCTTCTTCCCCCAGCGTGGTGCATAGTCCCGCCCCTCCCTGCCGCTGATCAGCAGTCTCCCAGCTGATCGGCAGCAGGGAGGGGAGTGGGAAGAGCTGAGCTCCAGCAAGCTGGCCGCTCCTGGGAGGAGGAGAGGTGGGGGCCCAGCTCCAGCAATACTTGGGGCCGCCTTCCCCGAGTGTCCCCTGGCCCCGACTTGCTGCCCCCGTCCCCCCGCTCACCTTTCACGGCCGGGGATCAGAGTGTCCCTGTCTCTTTGGTGTGCAGCTTCATGTTGCCTCCCGGCAGCAACTGCTGCCGCAGGGTCCTAGTGCCCACCATCTCCACTTCCAGGGCAGACTGACTCTGAGCCTGCCCTTCCCCCTCAGACCCTTTCATTTTCCAGCAGGATCCTCCAGCAGCACAGGGCCCCCCCTTCCCTGCCCCAGCCTAGGGCCTGCACCCCAGATCTCCTCCCTCACCCAAACTCCCTCCCAGAGCCTTGGGCAGGTGGGGGCCGGAGTTTGGGTGGGGTCGTGTTCTGGGCACCACCAAAATTTCTACAAACATGCCACCCCTGGGCATGCTTCTCCAGCCATAGGGGACGGGGCACCCACCCACCAGCCAACTGTTTATGGGGCTCATGGGGGCCGCGAGCCATCAGCTGTTTGGCCAGGGCTGTGGCAGTAGGATAGCTAGGGGACTGCTGTTTATCTGGCTTTTGGCCACCAGCCAATAAGTGAGGGGAACTCTGCTCCTGGAGCAGGGGCTGGGCTGAGCTGAGCGACCCCACCAGTGCGGTGCAGCCCCACCTCCTTCTCCTACCTGCTTCTTGTGGCAGGCGTGCTTTCTCTGGCTCTGCAGCTCCTAACCTCTCACCCAACTAAAGGCAGCCAGTAGCAGCCAGCTGGTAAGTGTATTTCAAAGGGGGTCTTGTGGTGAGGGTGGCTGGGGGGGGGAACTGAAACCCCGTTCCAGGTGGCTGTGCTGAGATCTGGCTGCTGGCGGGGTGGCCATCTGTATGGGGTGGCCTCCAGCTGCCCCCCAGCTCTCTGCATCTGGCAGGGGGCTCAGCCAGAGGCATCTCCAAAAACATCCCCTGCAGCACAGAGAGACTGAGAGTACCAGCCCCTGCCGGGCAGCTGGACCAAGACGGGCATGATGGGCGGGAGGGGGCATCTCCTGGTCTCCTGCGGGGTGTGGTGCCCCCCCTGCTTGCCCTCCCTGCCCAGGCAGAGACGCCTACCATGTCCTCAGAGACAGTGGCCATGTCCATGTAGTGCGCTTAGTCCCCCTACCTGGCATCTGGGTGACTGCCTCTTGGGGGCGGGGGGTGGAAGGGAAGAGGCAGTGGGGAAGGGATGGGGTGAGGGGGGTAGGAGAGGGGAACTGAGGCTATCAGGGGAAACCTTCCTAGCAGTGCAATCTCTGCCTTGGGGGGTGGATGGAATTGTCTCCCAGGGAAGGCTGGAACTATCTCCTGTTGTATGTGTTTAGTCCATGTGCTCTGGCAAACACAAGTCCAGGCACCATGTTGGGGGGGAGTTAGGAGAGGGAAACCTGAATTGTCTCCTAAGGGAAGGGCTAGTGATCATGTTGTTCCCAGGAAATTAGAGCCACAAGGTGGGTGAGGTAATATCTTTTATGGGAGCAACTTTTGTTGGTGAGAAAGAGAGACAAGCTTTGGAGTTTTCAGAGTTCTTTCTTCTTCCTGAAGAAGAGTTCTGTGAAAGCTTAAAAGCTTCTCTCTCACCAACAGAAGCTGGTCCAATAAAACATATTACCTCACCCACCTTGATATATATTACCCTCGCCCCCACCCCCCATATTACCTCACCTAACTTTCCAGGAGTGAGTTTTCATGATGACATGGGAAATGCTCTGACTGGTCCTGACTTCTCTGTATCAGCCCCTCTAGCTTGCACTGCAGCCCAGTACCTGGGGGCTGGGTGCCTGCAGTGCTGAGACTCTGCGAGATCAGGGACTCGCAGACCCAGCTGGGAGGGGAAGGGCACCTCCTCCTCGGCCTCTCTCTCTTGCTGCCTCCTTTTCCCGAGTGGCCTCCTGATGCATAGAGTCAGCGTGGCTAGGTGCTGCATTGGAGAGTCTCCCAGTGCAGCCCCCCACCCCCTTTCCCCCGCCTCCCCCATGCGAACCCCCAACAGACCCTGCCCACCTCTGTCTGATTGTCTCTCTCATGCAGGCGACTGTGCCCCCCCCTTGCTCCTGTGTGCTGCTTGCTTCCAGGGGCCACAGATTGCAGAGCAGCCCCCTCAGGAGAGATGAGAGGGGCTGTCCCACTGGGTGCGTGCGAGCAATGGCCTCCTCACAGCGAGATGCTGCGCTGCCCCTGCCTCTGTCAGAGTGGTGACCCCGGCCTGAGGAGTGTGAGGCAGCGTGAGCTGAGCATGGGGGCTGAGGGCCAGACCAGCAAGCCTGATCACTGGCACTCCAGGTGTGCCCAAGTGCAGAGCTAGTGCTCCAGGCTTCTCCTTCATTCAGTGACACATCAGTGGGACTTGCTTTTTTTGTGCAGAATTTGCCTTTCAAAAGCAAATCAGCCCCACCCCCAGCCCTTTTCATTGGGATCCTGGGGGTTCAGGTCCCTTGGGGAGGCAGCATTGGGATTGCATTAAGGGCGGGGTACTGCTGCCTTTGCGAGCCAGGGCGCTTGGGAGCTTGGAGCTGATCCGGGCGCTGAGCTGAGAACAGGGGCAAAGCCCAAAGGATCAAGTCAGCGGCTGGTCATCCCCAGCCCACCCCTGGGTCTGCTGTGCCCAGACTCCAGCTGCACGCCGCGCCGCGCAGGGAAGGGGAGAGTCTGGCGCGAGCAATCTGCTTCTCCTTTGCAGCTTTTAATTTAAAAAAGGTGGAAATCGGGTGGCTCCAGACAATACGGAGTCTTTTTTTTCACATGGGGGGTAAGCTCCCAGTTTGCCCCCCGCCTCAGAGGCTGCCTGCCCCACTTTGGAGGCTTTCCCCTTACAGCACTCACCTGCCAGGAGGTTGCAATTTGAGGCTGGGGCTTTGCAGAGACGGACCCCTGGTGGTGTCGCCCCCCCACACACACCCCAGCTGGTCTCAGCTGATCCCTTTGCTACAGTGTGTGCACAGGCCAGGGAGTGGGGGCTGCAGGGGCTGGGCCAGCTTTGCAGTGCTTAGCTCTGGTGCCTCTCCCGAGCTGGCAGAGATGTTTGCGGAGTGTGTGTGTGGGGCGCTCCTTCCCCCTCCTCCCCCCCCCCCCGCTTGGACCCAGCCTTGGGCTTGTGACACAGCAAATCTGGTGTTGTGGTGGGTATGGTGCGTGGGGGGAGGAAAGCCCCTGGTATCGGGCAGTAGCTTCCACCACATAATCAAATGTGGTAGAAACGTCGTCTGTACACTTGTAACACTTACCACTACAGCATTAGTCAGTCTTGTGAATCCCTTGCAAGAGCCAAGAGGCCCACATTTTTTTAAACATTTTGTCTTCGCCCTTTTGTCGGCGCTTTTTTAAATGCAAAATAACACACATACTTATAAAACGATATCATTTTTGTGTTTTTATTTTAAGTACAAAATAAATATGTATAACAAATTTAAAAGTATGTAATTAGTAATTTGATATGTCAGTTGCGCCTTTTTTTGTGTGTTCGCTCCCCCTGACGTTAGAACCTGGCTACGCCCCTGCCTTAGAGGTCATGTTTTCTAGACTGTTATAATTTTTGTTGCTTTTCTCTGGACCCTTTCCAATTTGTCCACATCTTTCCTGAAATGTGGCACCCAGAACTGGACACAATACTCCATTTGAGGCCTAATCAGCGCAAAGAGCAGAAGAATTACTTCTCCTGTTTTGCTTACAACACTCCTGCTAATTCATCCCAGAATGTTTGGGTTTTTTGCAGCAGTGTTACACTGTTGACTCATATTTAGCTTGTTATCCACTATGATCATCAGATCCCTTTCCGCAGTACTCCTTCATAGGCAGTCATTTTCCATTTTGTATGTGTGCAACTGATTGTTCCTTTGTAAATGGAGTACTTTGCATTTGTCCTTATTGAATGTCTTCCTATTTTCTTCAGACCATTTCTCCAGTTTGTCCAGATCATTTTGAATTTTAATCCTAACCTACCTGTTTGGTTTTCTAAATCTAGTTTTTAAACCAAACAATCTCATGATGTTTTGGGGTCTGACTAGTGATATTTGAATGCTTGAGGTTGGCAGTACTGCAAACTCTCCCTTCAATGTTAACAGCATTGCTTAACTTGTACAACTTAAAAACAAATGTAATGGCAGCAAAGTCAGAAAAGCATAAGACTTCATTGTTTCCACCTATGGTGAGAGAAAAGGAGTGTTGGAGGTTTAGAAAACACTTATTTTGAGAATGAGGTTGAAAATATCTGGATGTGTGTTTACACTTAATATTGTACCCCAAGAATGGAACCCATGAGAGACTTCAGTCCTTCACTTGTGTTCAGCAGCAAGGTCAAAGACCAATCAATATGTATCAGAGCATAAGTCTATTTATTATACATACAATGAGCAATATATATGCCTAAACAGTGAAAGTAAAACTTGTAAATTTGGAGAACTAACATTCTTTGAAAAAGGTCATGATAGTTTAAGATATTAATAAACCCAGAGGGATGTAGTGATTATTAAGCATTTTTGTGGAATTAAGGCTGGATAAAATTAGCACCTCATTTTCTCTGACTTTCATTGACTGTCTCAGTTGGAGGTTCTAGATTCTTGGTTGCTTCCTCTGATCCTCCCAGCAACATAATAGTCCAGCCCCTCTGATGCTGCAGCTGTGCTATCAGGCAACTGCACACAGGAGGCAGCAGGTTAAAACAGTCAGCAACAATGAAGAGCAAAGGTTCAGATTTCAGTGAGCTCACCTTCATGAAAGGTATTTTTAGAGAGTCACAGAGAAGGTCAAAAGTGACTTTTCCTTTTCAAAATGTTGCCAACAATACCTTGATAACATCATTCACTGAATAATTACTTCAATCCTATACAAGCAACAACTCCCTAACAGGCAATCTCTTGTCTTAACAGAGCAAACATATGGAATCGGATCATACGGTCAGTTGGCTGTGCAGCTCCCATTTTCTTCACTACGAGTTTTACACACCACATCCCTAGTTGCCACCTACCACCCCATGCTGGAACCTATATGGGTTATCATAAAAAAAAATGTCATTACAAACCACTTGAAAAAACCCTCTAATAAAAGCCTGATCACTCTCACCAGTAGGCTAATAAATTCCAATTTCAGACCATATCTTTTGATGTGTTTATACAGTGTCTAGCATAATGGAGATCCAATCCTCATTAGGATCTCATGGCACCACTATAATGCAAATATTTAATAATAATTTTAGAAAGCCTCTGATTTGGTACTTGCTGGGGGATGAACATGCATGCGTCAAGTTCTTTCAGTTAGTCTCTTGCTCATGGTATCCTGCTCTTACCTTGTGTGGCATCATGCTCCCTTTATAGTCACCCTCTAGTCAAGGCAACACCTTAACCTTTATCCAGCTACATATCTGCTGAACTAATCTGGTGCACTTGTGACAAATGCAAACACCAGACCTGCAGCCTGGGTTCGAAAAGTCCTGTCACCGGATCAAGAAAGTTCTGGATTACTCACTATGCGGGGGTACCCATCTCAAGTACCCCCGCATTACTTGCTATCCCCACATCAGAAAGCAGCTATTGCAGCCCCACATTTTATAAATCTAAATTTCTAGTTTAATGCAGCTGCTCATGTGCCACATGTAGTATTTTCTATTAACATTTTTTAAAGTGGGCATTTTGTCCTGTAGAGTGTTCTTATTTGCTCAAATATCTATTCAGGATGTTACTCCCCATTCATCTCTTGTATACGGTTTCATCCAAGTCTCTCTCCCATCTAGTCTTAATTTTCCTACATATTCCTCATGCTTACCAAGAAGAAACTAGCCTCACCAGCTCAGGCTTATAGTCACTAAAGTCTGATGCCCTTTTAACAGTATATATTACATGGGTTGGTGCTTTCAGCCCAGTTCCCAATGGATATGTCTGCATTGTTGCTATCATTAATTGGTTCTGTGAGCACAGACGTCAAGGACTGAATCAATGTGAAGACTGCATTACCCTCCTACTAACCCCCCTTCCCTCACAAATTGTTCACCCTGAAGATGATTCATACACATGGATGTCTGCACAGTCACTTCCTGCTCTGGAACATTTCTGTGCATTAAAAAGAGGGCTTTCAGTCTCAGGATTGTCACTCTGTCTCCTGAGCATTTGGAAGAACAAAATGTTGTTGCCTAAAATAATTGAAGTTCTTTTTAACCTTGGTATTGTAAAGGGAAACTAGGCTTTTTTTACCTACTTGGGGGTTTTAGCATCATTTTCACACGAGTGCCATGAAAGCATCGTTTCCAAATAATCACTCATTTTGCTCCTTTAAAACAGAGTTTCCGATGGACAGATTAAATGTTTCCAGTATCAGGAATGTTCTGAAAGCCTGGGTCCTCTTGCGAAATAGATAAGTGCTGAATATTTTAACTAGAGACTACCTTATTTTTTAACTATTTCATTACTTTATGGATAATTTTATGGGGAATTTAATGAATAATTTTTTAAAAAACCTGTCTTCTTTCATTGGAAAAATATTTCTCTCTCACTTTTCTCATGGCCTCTTTCACCTGTTTCTCAGGCAGTAACTGAAAGGGTTCAACAGGGATTAGGATCGTATAAAATCCCGCCAGGTCACAATCCAGTGAGTAGCTGGAACTCAGTTGTATGTACACAAAGAGCGAAACAGAGAGCAGGTCTGATGCATGGGTGGAGAAAGCTTTCCATCTCCTCTCTGCTGATTTCATTCTCAGGGTGGTGGGGAGGATGTAAATGTAAGAGACAAGGATGCTAGAAATAGTGAAGACCTGAATCGGGCCACCGAAGCTAAAAATAATTAGTTGATGGACGTGTCAGATATCCCTGAAGAGACCATTGAGTCCGAGGAGCCACAGAAAGATAATCTCAATTAAAAATACTACTCATATGCAGCATGACATGGAGGCATCCAATGATACACGAACTGATTACCATCTTGATACAGTCTGCTGGATATGGCCATTCTATAAAGCAGTGGGTTATTTAGTGCTACATAATGGTTGTATGACGTTGCCACAAAAAGGAAGCACTCTGAAGTTGCACAGCTACACAGGAAAACAAACGATGTAATACAGCCAGAGAAGGAAATAGCTTTTTTCTCCACTAAGAAGTTCACCAACATCTTGGGAGTAATAGTTGAGGAACAACAGGTGTCCACAAGGGATAAGTTACTGACAAAAAAGTACACCCAGGAGTGAAGGCGAGAATTCATCTGCATTAATACCACCATGCTAAGATTCCCTACCAGGGTTATGAGATACATCACCGCATCTTGGGATTATCTGTAAATCATAAAGGAACAAACTCTGTCACCCTTCTGTCATTGCTCCAGTGTTTATCTGATGAAATGAGTAGATAAATATGAGGCAATTCAAAAGGTTTTAAATCAAATTTAAATGGTTGTAACAAGGAATGGCTGTGTATCTTGGCGTAATGGATAGATAGGGGACACCCACCTACTATATAAATGACTGAATAACTGGATAATATTGCTTGTGGACACCACCTGCAAGTGCAATGATCTGGTTGTAAGTAAATTGCTCTTAAAGGGGCAGTTTTCATTGTTCATATACTTTCTAAAGTAAATGTGTAAAAAGATTAATACACGGATTTAATCACAACTTCATTATGTGAATTACAGGTCTGAATGGGACTATTTTACTGGTACAACAATCCTGAGCTTTTTGTATCTGATGTTTTATAAGGAATCCCATAAACTATTGACTTCAGTGACTGAAATAACCCTTTTATTTGACATTTTCTTTCTCTCTCAGATACAAACATATTTTATAATGAGACTTTAACTATTTCTCTTTGTGATGCAACTAAATTGCATTTGTTAGATGTAATTAGGACCTGCATCTGACATTCTGAAGGTCACATAAGGAGTTGTCATGGTAACTCACTAGGATGTAGGGTTTTTTAAATCTTTTGGGCTAAATTCTGGAATGGAGGCTGTCATACAAATGAAATTAAACTGTCTGAGAGAAATATACCATAGAGTGTGTAGGTTTTATTAGGGACTTCGACTCAGTGGGTGAGCTCTTTAGAAGAATTGTAGATACAGAAATTCATAAATGCTGCAATGACCCACAATGCTGTCATAAATGTAGAAGGTCTGAGCATGTGGGGGTCAGTTAGTAAAAACAGATTATCTGAGATGCTCCCATGTCTAAACCGGGAAATATTGGTTAGAAAAATGTTGGTTTTGCTGAGAACGATAGCTTTCTATGTACGGGTGCATTATGGCTGTTCTTTTGTTTTCATTACTATTGTGTACACACAGTTTTTTCATTTATTACGCCTTTGTAGGACTGCATATTGATTAAGAGGTGTAGAGGAGGATAAGCAGTCCAAATTTGTCCACCCTCAAAACTTGCTACATTAGATGCAGGCATAAGAGAAATCAGGAAGCTCAACTCAGTTCTGAAAGGCCTTAAGCAAATAGGGCAGAGTTGTGCCCAGTGCTGCATGTGCATAAGGAGCCTCCACATAGGCCACTACCAGGGTTGTGGCTCAAAGAGACACCTTGTCACCTGAGAGATTCAGCACTTGCAAGATACATCCGTAACAGACGTGCAGACACGCATCCCCTTACGTACACATTTACCCCCCACGTGTTTATACACAACAAATACATGAATGACGCCTGACACTTGTATGGTACTTTAGAGAGGAAGTATGGCCTAATGGTTAGGGCAGCAGTCACGGCTGTGGGAGTGCGAGTTCAATTCTCTGCACTGTCACAGACCCCCTCAATGACTTTCCTAAAGTCACACAGGATATGTCTGCAATACACACAGGTGTGATTGCAGCATGTGCAGACATTACTGAGCTAGCAGTGAAGCCATGGCAGCATGACCCGTAGCAGGTCTACCCCCCCCCCTGAGTATAAGCCCAATAGGGAGCCTGGTTACATACAGTCATCTAGCCCATGGCTCCATGTCTTCACTGCTGTGGTACCCAAGCTAGTTAGATTAAAGCTAGCTCAGGAATGTCTACACCCCCTCTGATTGCAGTGTAGACCAGGGGTCGTCAACCTTTCAGAAGCGGTGTGCCAAGTCTTTATTTATTCACTCTAATTTAAGTGCCAGTAATACATTTTAACGTTTTTAGAAGGTCTCTCTCTATAAGTCTATCTTATATAACTAAAGTATTGTTGTATGTAAAGTAAAGGTTTTTAAAATGTTTAAAAAGCTTAATTTAAAATTAAATTAAAATGCAGATCTTATCAGTTTAGTGCAGTGGTTCTTAACTTGGGGTGCATGCACCTCCTGGGGGTGCGAGATGCGCTTTCTGGGGGTGTGAGAAATGCGAGATTTTTTTAGAAGGTAAATCATTGAAAACACAAATTAAGCACAGGCACATAAGTACAACTACTTTGTTTAATCAAACCCATGTATTTATTAACATAATTTTTTTAACGATTACTGTAATACACAAACAACATTTTTAAGTTTTCAAGTTTTGAAGCTAATTGTAGTGTAATTTTTTATAAGGGCTGCAGACCGCTGGGACCAGTCCAGGAGCAGAGCCCTGAGCTGGCTGCCAGTACCTCAGGCTGGCAGGAGGGCTGATCAGGGCCAGAGGCCCGGACCCCAGCTGGCAGGGGGCCGGGCAGCTGGAACCCCAGACCAGCAAAGAGGTGAGCGGGGCTGGTGGCTGGTATCCCAGGCTGGTATCCCAGTGGGCTGAGCAGGCTGGTGGCCGAGACCCCGGCTGGCAAGGGGCCGGCGGCCAGAACTCCAGACCGACAGTGGGCTGAGCGGGGCCGGCGGACATAACCCCAGACCACTCAAGATGCATGATGCAGAATGCAGTTTTCCATCTGCTCCGTGATTTTAACCACAACGTGAGTAGCTCTCCAGTGACTACACTTGGGCTTCTAATTCTGGACAGAATTCAAGACATTTCCAGTGGGACGTTGCTCAGAGAGAACCTTTCCTTCATTCCTCCCCAGCGACAGCTGAGATCAATGGAGGGTTCTGGTGCTATAATGGTTCCTGGATTTGAGCTTCTCAAGGGTGGGTATTCTCAGTGGCGTCCTCTTCACTCGGAGATTAATTTCCTCTGTTGGTCTCGTGCAGCCTGAGTCTGTTGAAATTCAGGTTACGGTGTCTGGCTCATCCATTTGTTCAGGCTTTTGCCTGAGCGAGGGATGATTTCAGGATTCTTATATAGAGTTAATTTATTGGTATTAAGTTTGACCATTGTATGGGTGCATTTAAAAAAAATCTATAAATAACAGATCAGGATTGCCTAATGTAAAGTTGTTCTTTAGCATATTATGAAAAGAAGCAGAGAACTCACCCAATTTATTGTTGTACAGTAGAAAAAATATTAAATATGTACTGATAGAATGGGGTAAGGATGTCTGCTCTGTTTAGATATTAGATAACCTACAGAACTTTTTAGTCAACAGGAAGTTAGGCTTTCAATTGATATTTTACCAAGCAGACAATTCTTAAAGGCACAGACCTCAAATCTTATGGTGCCCTAGAACACCAGAATCATAATTTTAATAATTGAGATATATTTGACTTTTAGGAATACTTAATATTAAGACATTTGTCGGTACTCTGTCTTACAATCATTTGTCTATACCCTTGTATTCCAGTGCATATAAGAAGACCTCTCAATTAGCTAACTTTGCTTCAATAGAAATGTATAATATAAATAAAAAATAAAACAATGATTTTTAAATTCTATACATCATTTTAACAGTTCTACTTCTCTTCAATGAGCTTTCTAGGTGGTTTTATTTGTCTCTGATTTTCTTGGATACTTTACTGTGTGACTCTCTAAATCATTTGTCAATTTCTTTCTTAAGAGCTTCTGAGCAAAAGGAGTTTAATAGATTTTAAGGCCTAAAGGAACCATTATAATGATCTAGTCTGACTTTCTGCATAACACAAGCCATATAATTTCACTCAATCAGGGAATTCTCAGGTACATCCGACTCCTTTTCGGGAAACAATCTTTCAGTCATTTCTATTTTATGTGGTGAATTTACCTCTTGAAATAAGATGCATTTCTAAGTAGCATTCTCCTAGATCCTCCTACAATTATGGAACCTTTCCTTTGTGTTACCCACGGTACTGCGGAGTTTAATGGAATTATTCTTGGTCTGAACTGGTCATTTCATCCGACCTATATCCTTCATTTATAAAGGTGAATGGTTATACAGTTTCTCTAATGAAATGTGCACTACTTGACTTCAGTGTTTTGGTCTCTGTTCAAAATCTGAGCATAATTGGTTATTTCTGTTATGATTCATACACATGGATATTTTCAGTGGTCTGTTAAACGTTAGTTTCATGGAAGTCTCACCTCTGGATAGATATATTACTGATCTATGCCTTAAGTGCATTTAATGCTATTCTTACTGGATTTTTTTGGATGGCATCAATGTAATGAATTTATATACGTCTTGCATAAACCTTTCTACCATGCCATTGGCTTGGGGCCGGGGTGGTGGTTGGTGTATATGTGTATGAATCCCAATTCATTTGAAAAATTAGTGTCTCCTGGCAGAAAGAGCTGGGGCAAAGATGAAATGTATAGTACTGCTACTTGTTCCTTTCCTAAAACTGTCATCTGTCACTACCATCTAGAGTTAGATACATCCTCTTTTGCAGCAGTAGATTTTGGCCAGATAGTATTTCAGGGTATGTCTCAGGCAAGTCAGTTTCCCTTATTTATCATCCGAATTTCTTGCCATTTCCACTGCTGTCTTGGAATAGAATAGCTGTCCTGGGATGGGAGAAGATAGGACATACAACAAGGAACGATTGCTTATATGTAATCAAATTTGTTGTAGTCCTCTTCTCCCATTCTTCCATGCTTTGGGAATTTTTGTCTCCTTTTTAACTAACTGACATTTTGGAGTCATATATTTTAAAGCCTGAAGAGATCATCTAGTCAGATCTCCTGGATGGTCAAATTCACTAAATTGTTTCAGTGAAACAAAAAATTCTGGACAAAACATTTCAACTTTTCGATTCATAACTTTCTTTCAAATTTTATTTCAATTTTATTACAATTTAAAAATGTAAGAAAAGAAAAAAACAAACATTTTGCTCAACCCAAAATTATTTTTTTCTGACAATTTTGGTTCCCTGAAAATTTTGAAAAATGTCTGTTTTGGGTATTTTTGTTCAATTTTTTGGTTCGACCACTGAACTGAAAGTGGGTTATTTATGTACCAATTAGGACAGTTGATTAATCGCAGTTAACTCACGCAATTAACTCAAAAAATTAATTTAATTGCGATTAATCACAGTTTTAATCAAACTAGTAAAAAATAGAATACCAATTGAAATTTATTAAATATTTTGGATGTTTTCCTACACTTTCATATATATTGTATTCTGTGTTGTAATTAAAATCAAAGTGTATATTATTGTTTATTACAAATATTAGCATTATAAAAATTATAAACAAAAGAAATTGTATTTTTCAATTCACCTCATACAAGTACTATAGTGCAATCTCTTTGTCGTGAAAGTGCAACTTATAAATGTAGAATTTTTTTTGTCACATAACTGCACTCAATAACAAAACAATGTAAAACTTTAGAGCCTACAAATCCACTCAGTCCTACTTCTTGTTCAGCCAAACGCTAAAAGAAACAAATGTGTTTACATTTACGGGAGATAATGCTGCCCGCTTCTTATTTATAGTGTCACCTGAATGTGAGAACAGACGTTTGCATGGCACTTCTGTAGCTGGCATTGCAAGGTATTTACGTGCCAGACATGCTAAACATTTGTATGCCCCTTCATGGTTCGGCCACCATTCCAGAGGATATGCTTCCATGCTGATGACGCTCCTTAAAAAAATAATGCGTTAATTAAATTTGTGAATGAACACTTTGGCGGGGAGAATTGAATGTCCCCTGCTCTATTTTACTCATGTTCTGCCACATATTTCATGTAATAGCAATCTTGGATGATGACCCAGCACATGTTGTTCATTTTAAGAACACTTTCACTGCAGATTTGACAAAACACAAAGAAGGTACCAATGTGAGATTTCTAAAGATAGCTACAGTATTCGACCCAAGGTTTAAGAATCTGAAGTGCCTTCCAAAATCTGAAAGGAACAAGGTGTGGAGCATGCTTTCAGAAGTCTTAAGAGTAACACTCTGATGTGGAAACTACAGAACCCAAACCACCAAAAAAAAGAAAATCAACCTTCTGCTGGTGGCATCTGACTCAGATAATGAAAATGAACATGCATCGTCCACTCTGATTTGGATTGTTATCGAGCGGTTCTCACTTTCAGGTGACATTGTAAACAAGAAGCGGGCAGCATTATCTCCTGCAAATGTAAAAAAACTTGTTTGAGCGATTGGCTGAACAAGAAGTAGGCTGAATGGACTTGCAGCCTCTAAAATTTTACATTGTTTTATTTTTGAATGCAGTTTTTTTTGTACATAATTCTACATTTGTATGTTCAACTTTCATGATAGAGATTGCACTACAGTACTTGTATTAGGTGAATTGAAAAATACTATTTTTTGTTTTTTACAGTGCAAATACGTGCAATCAAAAATAAATGTAAAGTGAACACTGTATACGTTGTATTCTGTATTGTAATTGAAATCAATATATTTGAAAATGTAGAAAACATCCAAAAATATTTAAATAAATGGTATTCTATTATTGTTTAACAGTGCGATTAATTGTGATTAATTTTTTAATCACGTGATTAATTGTGATTAATTTTTTTAATCGCTTGACAGCCTTTGTACCAATACTATTGAGAGTCACGTGAAATAACAGCCTTTTGATGTAATTAAAAGACTTTTACTTAGAATTGTATTAACCTGTTTTACAGAGGCTGCCAAAGACTTATGGAAACAACTTTAGGTCACTACTAGCCAGTGTTAAAAGGTTTCATATCTCATTGCCATTCCCTGAACTATCCATGCCTACTTAAAATCAGCAACCTAGAGAGAACACTTTATAATTCCATTATAAATTCTCTGAACCAGCTAGCCAGCAGTCCCTCATTGTTTTGATCAGGATGGTTTCTAATATCAACACAGAGCCCTTACAATATCATTAATATTGTTGTGTGCTAAAAACATTCTGATTTCCTAATAAAGCCCAATGGACTTAATTTACAATTTACAGAAACCATTACTGTAAAATGTTTATAATTGTTGGTCTCAACACTGAACTTTTAATGATATCCCTTGTGCAGCCTATTATAATCCCTAATAATTAGGGGTTACTGGTCTCCTAAGTGCCTCAATATTTTTTCTCCAGATGAGTAAAGCTAATAAGCTAATAAACCAGGGGATAGTAAGAATGGAGAAATAATAATCCAGACTATTTTCTTCAATAGTTCTTGGCACAAAAAAACCCCACTTTCTTGTGTGTACTTTGTGAAGACATACGGGGGGAGAGGGGTTTGGATTAATCTATCATGGAGTATATGCTGTGTATACGATAGGAGAAGATGTTTCCTATGCCAAAAATTGTTTCTAGATGGTATTAAGATAATTTTTTGCAATTGCCCCTTTTTAAAGGGCAGAAGAACTTTGAGAGAAAATTGTAGTTATTTTCAACAAACAATATTTAAAACTGTAATTCTGAATTAAATTTACACTTACAAATCCAAACATTGAAAATCAAACTTACATTTTTAATTAAAAAAAAAAAAAATCTGTCCCAGAGTTCTCAACTTCGGATGTGTGTGTTATGAAGAAGTTTCATTGAGGGTCATGACTGCCCTTCCTTTTTCTTCCTTCTGTTTTAAAAAAAAAATGTTTCTAGTTCTTATAGTTGTGGGCAATGTTCCTTCTAATTTTTTCCATCCATGTGTGGAATGAATTTTGTCATGTGCACCAAATTATTGAGGTAATGTGCAGATGTGCACCATCAGTAGAAACAAAAAACCTAGATATGATATATATATTTTTAAAAAGTTACCATAGGGATAATTACTTCAGCCAGGACAGTTTAGGGATTTTAGAACTCACTACTCAGAGAATTAAATTTAAGCATAAGAAAGAAATAAAAATGATGAAATGCATAGACCACTCAAAAAACTCAAATAACGGAAGTTTGAAAGAATAAAATTATAGAGACTATATATGCATTGGAGGAAGTATCAAGAAGTAACAACAATACAAGTATGTGTTGGGAGATGACTGTGTATGTGTGTGTGCGCGCAAGAGAGAGACACACACAGTATGTGCATGAGTGAGAGAGAGAGAGACACACACACACACATTGTGTGTGAGAGAAAGATACACACTGTGTGCAGGTGTGTGTGAGATAGACATGTGTTGCCCCTTTAAGTATGTTCACAGTCTGGCAGGACTCCCCAGTGGACTGCAGCTGCCCTGGGGCATCCTTCAGGTAATCAATATTGCTTACTCTCACACTATATGGTGCTTTTCCTTAAAGCCCCAGTGTATATACATGGGCACAAGAGGATGATATTGAAGTGTGTATATACAGTATCCCATTGAGTTCTGGGGGAAGTGGAGCGACTTCCTCCCATTCTGAGTTATAGTCAGGGGAGGGACTTAAAGTATCCATATACTCAAAGTGTGGAGACTGACTGATAGCTCTGACATGGAGCTGGGGACCGATAGACAAGTCAGGCCATTGCCCCAGTCCTGGGCAACATGGATCCAGGGTGGGAGAACACCTGTCCCAGACTGCATTCCTCACTGAAAGTGGCCTTTTTTTTTCTTTCTTATTCTACAGAGAACCCAGCCTTCTCTCTCTCCACCAGAGGCAGTTCTGTGGAGGTTACTGTCATTCTAGTGTTTACACATCAATTTACAGTGTTATGACTCTTGTATTCACAATGGAAAAAGACAGAAACTCAGGGATTGTTTTAATTAAAGCACAGAATTTCAGATGCTGGCAAAATGCAGCCTAAATGGTGGAGCCTCACTAAAATCTTGAGCGCTGTTTCTTTTCAGCCCTATGATTTGCCCTTTTAAGTAGATCAGCATTCAAAGCAAACACAGCAGCAGCCACCAGCAATCTCCTTCCCTCCCACTCCTGAGCCCTGTCGCATCCCCCCCAGCTCTGCAGAGATAGGGTGTCCCCCTGCCCTGTACCCCAAAATCAGGAGGGCTCCCGGTAGAAGCTCCAAGGCAGAGAGCAGGAGCAGCTGGCAGTGGGCGGAGGGACACCTGAAGTGCACGGCACTTGATAACTTGCTGGGTGGCCACCTGGCTATGCAGCTTAGAGGGAACTTAGGTTGTAGGTAGAAACTTGAAAAAGTGAACCAAGCACAGAATGATGCAGTGATGCCTTCCTGAATCTGCAGGGAGCCTGAAACACTCTCTCTTAAGAATTGTGATTCATCTCAATCAAGCCCCTGAGGACTCTGCCATTCCAGGTCATGATATCAGTCACGTTTCTAATATGCCGTGGAATTCTTCCTTTTTATCCTGGAATTTGCCATTTTGCTAGAGTCAGGTGCCCAACATCTTGCTTTCTGTCCCCGTTCCGTGCTAGGACTGCCTTTTTGTTCTGGTCTCTTCTAAAATGGCTGGTGAGAGAGCCTTCCTTTTAGAAAGTTCCAGTTCTTTCTATCTGGTGACCTCCTGAGTGTGGTCTTAAATCCCTCATCAGGTGATCCATTGCTTGGTTACAGTTTCACCTGGGAGAGCTGATTCCTCTGGCGGCAGCCAGCTCATTGCCCTACTTGTTTCCAATGGAAGGCCCTCCAGATAGACTCTTGATTGCTCTCTGTTGTTAGCCCTCTTCTAACAGTCCCAATATAAGATGGAGATTAAAAGGCCACAGTGTAGGTACAGTGAAGGTTTCAATCAGAATGGTATTCACAAAACAAAAATGGGGTTTATAGTTCAATGTAGATCTATACAGACATACACGAATCTGTCACAGCTATTAAAAGGAGCGAGCACTGGGCCTTTTGGAGACCAATGACCCATCTTTACAAAAGAAACCCATTGTTTTCTTCCAAACAAAAGCTTCTGGGTTTACAAAATCAGAAGACTGTTTTATTAAATGACAATACTATAAATATGAAAGCCCTCTGAGCATCATACTTGATGTCACAGCAAACAGCAAAAGCTGCCAAGCCACATATAGTTAGGGGAACTGATTGTGCCCTGTGTCTTGGATGTCATTAGTGTTATGTTGGGATCTGCTGCTGCCAATCAAATCAAAGCAAACTCATTCCCCTCTCAAATGATGCACCCATGTGACAAATTCAGCTATTTAGAGGAGTTCAGAAGTCAGTGCCTGTCAGTACAAAGGGATGAAACTATAGATGTCTTCTGCCCAGCTTTTAACATTTGAGTTGTATGACTAGAAAAGATCTACACATGAGGACTTCCTGTTTTGCTGTCCAATGACAAGACATACTTTTAATTAATTAATTTTCAAATAAATTAATTGACAGCTACTGGCTGTTGGTAACTATATTCTGTTTGTGAAGACTGTAATGGGCATGAAAGTGATTTTTGTCCCATGATCCAAATCCCACAATCTTTTGAATGTGTGAAGGATTATAGCGTGTGACAGATCACAAGATGATTTTTTGTTTTATGAGTCACAGGCTAAAAAAAGCTTGAGAACTATGTCAGATGACTCAAAGGTAAAGGAACCACACAATTTTAATCTGTTTTCCCCCTCTCAATAAATCTTGGTTTGAATTAGACTATCTGAGTTCTAGATTGTTTTGGGGTAGGGTTACATCAGTATGCCCTTGAGGGAAAATGGCCTTCTAGTCTCACATGAGAGTGAGTCAGCAAGGGAGACATTGGTACTTATACATTTAAGCAGCAGTTTTCATCCATACAGCTCAAACATTGAGCTAGTTTAGTAAAAATGTAATAATTGTTAACAGTTTAGGGCCTGATTTTCCAAAATATCAGAAGCCAGGACTATATGCAAAAAGACAAATTGCTGAGCACCTAACTGGCTCTAACATTTACCAGGATTCAGTGTACAAAGCCGGTATTTGCATGCGCAAACAGACAGTTCAGTGGATTCAGGGAGAGAGAATGTCACTGTGAGAGTTTATATAATAACACCTGCTACAGCAGAACTACCATGCAGTGTTTCTCCCCCCTCCCCCCGCCCCGGTTTTTCTTTTGTTGATTTTAATTATCACCATTCACTTCCTCTCCTGATGAAGAGGGACGTGGGTTGCCATTGCAGTCCTGCTAGTGACGTGCCAGAATCCATCGGTCATTTAAAATGCCAAAATAAGAGTGTCCCATGGACAGCTAAGGGTATAGAACAATGAGTAGTTGGGGGACATAAGCTGAAACACAAAAAGGGAGGATTTCTATTATACAATCTTGGCTTTTGCAGTTTGATGCTGAAGGATGGGTCTGAATAGTAATGAAATATTTAAAGTATAGGATGGATTCATCCTGTATTTTAGACCCTATAATTGGACAGAGTGGATAATAAACATTTAAAATTATCTTGCACAAACTCCTGGCATTTCCTCTGGTTTTTGGTGTTAATAGCATTGATTTTGGGCTTTCTCCTGAGTTTTGCTCTATGTAGTTTCTTGGCTGTAATCTTCACTTTGCTATTAATCAAGGAATGGTCAGTGTCAAAATCAGCATCGTGGAATGTGCAAGTGTT
Source organism: Trachemys scripta elegans (assembly GCF_013100865.1). Classification (NCBI taxonomy): domain Eukaryota; kingdom Metazoa; phylum Chordata; order Testudines; family Emydidae; genus Trachemys; species Trachemys scripta. The sequence goes on along the minus strand of NC_048298.1, from coordinate 162,963,802 downwards.
CTGCACTAAGGGTAGGTCTTTCCTCCTGACGATAACAAGGCCTAATTGGTGCCAGTGACCTGATCGTGGATGTCGCCATGACACTTTGTGGCAATAATTTCCTGTAAAATAGGAATTGGCAATGCACATTTGGTTTTGGGCGCAGAATTCAAGAAGTCCTTGGCCGTTTTCATTCATCTTGCCAATGCCAAAATGTCTTGTTGTCTGCACCGACTCTTGCATTAAAGTTACCAAGGAGGAAAAGTTGCTCAGTTGATGGTATTCTTTTGACGACTTGATGCAAAGAGCTATAAAATGTATCCTTCTCCTCAGGGCTAGATTTGAGTGTTGGTGCAAAGGCACTAATGATGTTCACATAGCTGATGGCTGTCTGAAGTTTGAGATGATACCCTCTGACTTCCCAATGGGTGTTTCTAGGAGTTTTACCCACTTATTTCTCACAGCAAAACCGACACCGTGCAGACGATTTTCTTCTCTGCTTTTACCTTGCCAAAAGAAGGTGTAATTGACCTCTTGGACAGAGCCAGCATCTGCAAGTCTTGTTTCCTGAAGTGCTGCAATGTCAACATTGAGTTTGTAGAGCTCACAGTCTATCAAAGCTGACTTCCGTATGCTGCTTGTATATTGTAGGTCGTCATCGTCTGTCAATCCTGGACACGTGGTACTGACATTCCAGCTGCCAGCCGGAAAGTTCTTCGTTTCTTATTTTTGCCAGGTGTAAGGTTTCCATCTGCCATTCAACTTTTGGTCTAGCCCCACACACCCCATGGGGCGGACAGCCTGTGGCAGGTCAGCATTTAACTGTCCTGGGGCTGCCCGGCTTTGTGGCAGGCAGTGGCTGACCAACGGAATGCAGTGATTTCTCCCACCATCAAAGGTGACCTACCGCGCCCTCCTGTGTGCCAATCAAGTGAAAGCTTATAACCCGTAACTGCCACCTTCTGTGTTTAGCCTGGGCAGTTGATATGGAGGTGCTGCTTTGCCCATGTGTCAGCGTCCCTCTTGACTTCACTTTGGTTTGGACCAAAAGAAGGACAGGAGTTGATACATTTGGAACCAGCTACACTGCAGGAGTTGCCAGAGCAGCAGAGATCTTCCATCTGTCTACCTTTCGGGGCTCCACTCCTAGATTGGTTATCAACCACAGCTGAAGGACCCAGTCTGTCCTGCGTGGATGTCATTGGCAAAAACACTGAGTGAATTTGCTCATCTGCCTTTTGATGGCATTTCCTCCATCCAGGGTTCCACTACCCTCCTCAGGAGCTCATCAGCCCAAAGCATTTGCGCTTCCTGAGGTTTCTGGGTTAATTAACCACTGCCCAGCACTGGGCATTGACCAGTACAGGTTGTACTGCGTATGGTCATAGCAGGAGCAGGTTTTCAATTCTGACCTGACCAGAAGATTAGTTTTTAGATGAGTTTTTAAACATAATTTAGTGTACATAGTTTTTAGATAGTGCTGATCTTCGATTCTGGGATCGTGGATCTGAAGATCCAGATGACAGGATTTAAAAGATCTATCTGCCTAGGAGAGGGACACTCTCCATCAAATGCTCCATATGCTCCACTTTTACTTGGAGAGCACATAAGGAGCAGCAGAACAGATTACAGGCTATACTGCTCCAGAATGCATTGGCAGCTAAGCCAGCCAGATCCAATCCTTCACTAGAATCGGATAGACTTCACAGACCTTCTTCAGCCCCTAATACACCAGGGGATAAGAAGCAACAGAAGTCTCTGCAGAACTTATCTGCTGCTATTCTGAGCTTGAAGAAAGCTATGGTTCCAAAGAAGGATCCAAAACCGTCAGCCTACAAATAGAGACTCCCTGATAGCATGGATCTCTGTGCCCATGAGCCAACTCACAAGAGAGATGTTCATTAGATCCCGGTCGTCCAAGACTGGTTAAGGAACTGGTGAGCAGAAAGAACTCTGATATGAGAGCCGAAAGGCATTCTGTGGACTTCTCAGATTCCAAACCATCAGAACTAAGACCAAGGATAAGGATATCAGACCTTCAGATCTGAGCATTGGTTCCGGTTTGACCCATCAACAACCTGTAACAGTAATTGCTGAGATCCATCGTATGGATCTGCATCCTTCTCAAGGCTTGAAACTGACACCCTTGCATGTAGGGTATATACCCTGAGATTCTGGTGTGTCTTTACTTACTTAAGCACTGCCTCTACGTTGCAATTTATACGTGTGCTGGGGTCATCTATGTACTCAACGCACTGCCGTGAAGTGTAGATATAGCCTTAGAATGCAGTGAAGAGAAGGATTTGGGCCAAAGCGTGGAGCAGTTCCTGAACCATCAGCTGGATGTGGTAGGAAAGAAGTGAAGTGGCTGTCGTGCCATGCCCCCTTTTACAGACCTGAAGACCTCTGAGGAGACCACCTGTGCCATTTCTGCAACAATTAGAAAGCAATAACCTCTGTAACAGGACGGTCACCCCACTCCGGTTAGGAAAGAGTTAAAAGCATTCAAGGGAGGCTGGTTGGGTAAACAGCCACAGACGTGCCCTCGGAGAGCAAGCAGGAAACTCGAGGCAAAGCAGGGCAGAGGAAAGGCAGGCTGAGCTGAGGAGCTCTGGCCTGGAGAGTCCCCAGGGTGAGGCCTTGCTAAAGGCCAGGGAAGGTACTGGGGCTGCAGGGAGGCAGCTGGTCCAAATCCCCTTGCCGATGATGAGTGGCCACTTCAGACTGCAGTTTGCCCCTGAAGGAAGGGGCTAGATGAGGACTGGGAGTGGGTCACTGAGGTGAGGTGGGCTTAGGAGATTGGGGTTCCCCATGGAGGGGAGACCCAGAGTGTGGGGGCACTGCTGTGGGGCAGCACCCTGAGGAAAGGGGCACCACGGTCTGAGAGGGACACGGGGCCAGAAGTGCTATAAGTGGTGGAGAGCAGGAAGCAGGCACCGGTAGGAAGACACCAGCCAGCAGGAGGTGCTCTGAGGCTGGAACTGACCTAATTCCTAGTATAACTAGCTGGAGGCACTGCAGCGGTGGGTCAGCAACTTGCTACACCTCAGACAGGTGGATCTTGCTGATACTACTCAGAAGATATGCCTTAGAAGTAGAGACCCTCTTATAGCCTTACCCTCAGAATGTTCATGAATGGCAAGGGGAGAGGTGGGGAGGCGTGTGTGATTGGTCCAACAGGCATTGCTAGTTAGTTCCACCATCTAAGCTGCACCCGGCTGGTGCATCCCATCTGTGGTCATATGCAGAGGACTCTCAAAGAAGAACTTACTTATGTCTATCCTTATACTTGCTCTCTTCAGGCTGACGTGTGACTGAAAGCAAGGGCTTTACCTGCTCTCCCACTACTGTGCCCTTACCTCTCCCTTATGATCTTATCCTTCCATTTCCCCTCACTGAAACTAGTTAGCAGGAATTCTTACTAGCATTTATACTGCTTTTGTGGTTCTCCTTTCATTTTACTGCCCTTCTGGAATGAGGTTCTTTCTGTCTGTTGCAGAATCACTCTGCCTAATCAACTCTCTTGTTTGCTCTCTCTAAAGCTTTCCCTTCATCTCTCCTACAAACAATTCCCCCCTATAAAGTGTTTTTCTCTCTCTTTCTCTAATTTCTTTTTCAGTTTTTCTTTCTTTCTTTCTTTCTTTCTTTCTTTCTTTCTTTCTTTCTTTCTTTCTTTCTCTTTCTCTTTTTCTTTTTTGTTCTTTCTTACTTTCAACACTGTACTGTGTACTCAATATAAAAATAAGTTGTATAGCTATACTCAGGGCTGGTCTCAGCAGGCTCTATTAAGGGTGTTATTATCAACCTCCCACTGGCTATGAGGAGAGCTAAGCTTTGGCTGAATCAGAGGCCTCTTTCCCTTTCTCCCCCAAACCTTTATAGGCATAGGCTGTAGTTCTATACAACCCCTATTACTGACAATGGGAATCCATTTCATGGCCCATTTTGTGTATTGTACTGCCATCATGTGGTCATGTGTAGATGCATCTCTCTCATCTGCATCATCAGTTCTCTTTTTTTTTTTTAGTTTATTACACGCCGTTTCTGTCCTTTGGACAACAGGAATTTGTTGTTCTTTGAACATTTAACTTGCTTTCCTAGGAAAAGAGTGCAATGACCAAGGAAGTTTTTAAATGAGCTCAGGACTTTTGCAGAGGTATTTATGCGGTGGAGAAAGGATTAATTAAATAGCAATAAGCCTATTAAAATGGGGTGGGGGGATTCATCCATCATGGGTTCCACAGCAACCCCATTTTTTCCATGGTCAGAATTCTTTGTCTGGGGGGAGCAAAGCTTAGATGGCTTCTAACAGAGGAATGGGGCTCTGTTATTGCTACAGAGGTTTCTCAGGGTGTAGGCTTGGTAGAATTCTAATTTTTTTAATATATAATTTCAACAGATATCATCATGTTTATTTTTAAGCATTTGTTCCTATTTTTATCTATTTAAATGTTTACATTTGCAGAAAATTATGGGTGTGGGAGTCGGGCAATAATTATTTAATGACAGTAGATGTTGAGATAAAAAATGTTAAAGCTTTATAACCATTAACACACAAATCATCAACATCATATAAATAAATGGAGATATCCTATCTCCTAGAACTGGAAGGGACCTTGAAAGGTCATCGAGTCCAGCCCCCTGTCTTCACTAGCAGGACCAAGTACTGATTTTGCCCTAGATCCCTAAGTGGCCCCCTCAAGGATTGAACTCACAACCCTGGGTTTAAACCACTGAGCTATCCCTCCCCCCTGCTGACCATAAAAATATACAAAGTAATTAGCCTTCAATTAAACCTTTAATCCTCAAGTAGCATTTTTCTTATTTTGTCTATCTGTAAATTTCAGTGATCATCAATGGGAATATTTTTTTGGCTGTGTGTGTACAATGAAATTGATGTTTGTTGATATGTACTGTTAGAAATTTGATAGGCTTGGAAAGATTAATGTGCCTCTTTCACTGTCTGTCCTCTTCTGTGGGTCTGTTATTCCCCCTCCCCTCTTTTTTTCTCTATCTTACCATCTTTGCCTCATTGTGTGACTTCCTCTGTGTCTGCCTTTCTTTGTATATGCAACTGTGTAGATATATGTAAGTATTACTAATTGTTATTGTGGCAGGAATATAGAGGCCTCAGCCAGCTTAGAGGCTCCATTGTGCTAGGCACTGTAAAACCTATTGTAATAGTTCCTGCTCCGGACAGCTTAAATGTCATTCTGTCTATTTCTGTCTCACTTTTTCTGTGTGGCTCAGTCTCGAGTGTCCCTAACACTTTATTCTCTGAATGAAACTGCATGCACATGGTTCCAATTTCATACTTCACAGTTTCAATCACTTAAAAGCACTTGGCATACAAGGAAAGGCAGGCTATTGCGGGCATAGGGGGCTGCAAGGAAAGAAGCACATGGTGGAGAGTGAGTAGGAGACAAACAGAGGATTACAAGAAGTGCAGATAATAAGAAAGAGAGTGGGAGAAAATGAAATCTACTTTGCTTTCGATATGGAAATATGGGTGCACAGAAGCCACTATCCAGGAAGGAGAATAAGCAGAAATGCGGCCCACAACAGGTCAACAAGCTAACATACAGGGAGTCATAACAGAAGAATGGCCATACTGGGTCAGACCAAAGGCCCATCTAGCCCAGTATCCTGTCTTCCGACAGTGGCCAATGGCAGGTGCCCCAGAGAGAATGAACAGAACAGGTAATCACCAAATGATCTGTTGCCCATTCCCAGCTTTTGGCAAACAGAGGCTAGGGACACCAACCCTGTCCATCCTGGCTAATAGCCATTGATGGACCTACCATCCATGAACTTATCTAGTTCTTTTTTGAACCCTGTTATAGTGTGGACCTTCATAACATCCTTTGGCAAAGAGCTCCACAAGCTGCGTTTGTGAAAATATACTTCTTTTTGTTTGTTTTAAACCTGCTGCCTATTAATTTCATTTGGTGACCCCTAGTTCTTGTGTTTATGAGAAGAAGTAAATAACGCTTGCTTATTTACTTTCTCCACACCAGTCATGATTTTATAGACCTCTATCATACCCCCCCTTAGTCGTCTCTTTTCCCAGATGAAAAATCCCAGTCTTATTAATCACTCCTCATATGGAAGCCATTCCATACCCCTAATCATTTTTGTTGCCCTTTTCTGAACCTTTTCCAAGTCCAATATATCTTTGTTGAGATGCTTACAGTATTCAGGATGTGGGTGTACCATAGATTTATATAGAGGCAATATATTTTCACTCTTATCTATCCCTTTCTTAATGATTCCCAACATTCTGTTCACTTTTTTGACTGCCGCTGCAAGTTGAGTGGATGTCTTCAGAGAACTATCCATAATGACTTCAAGATCTTTCTTGTGTGGTAACAGCTAATTTAGACCCCATCATTTTATATGTATAGTTGGGATTATGTTTTCCAATGTGCATTGCTTTGCATTTATAAACATTGAATTTCATCTGCCATTTTGTTGCCCAGTCACCCAGTTTTGTGAGATCCTGTTGTAGCTCTTCACAGTCTGCTTGGGACTTAACTATCTTGAGTAATTTTGCCATCTCACTGTTTACCCCTTTTACCAGATCCCCTGGAGGACACCACTATTTACCTCTCTCCATTCTGAAAACTGACCATTTATTCCTACTGTTTGTTTCCTTTTAGCCAGTTACCGATCCATAAGAAGACCTTCCCTCTTATCCCATGACAGCTTTGCTAACATCAAAGTTTCTGAAGTGTTAGAAGAGAGAGAAATAAAACTAATCAGAAGCCTCCCCAATTTCACTCTCCAGGAAAATATCTTTGTTGCTGTATGTTTGGCTACGTGTGACTGGATACTTCTCTCTGACCTTACTGTTTCTGTAACCCCCTTAAGGGATTCTTTTCTCTCTATCCGTTGCTTTATTTCACTCAGTACAGCTCTCCCATTCTCTCTCTTTCTATGGGAGTCTCTCTCAGCTCTTTGTCCTCCTTTCCTTTCTTCCTTACTGTGACGGATTGGTTCACAAAAACCCCCTTAGGGCTGCCAACTGATGTGCCAAGACTACTTCTGCCCCTGCTTTCCCTGCCCTCCCAGCTTGGAAGTTCAGTGCCCTGCCTGGTTTGAGCCAGACCTGCTAGCCTGCTGCAAACCCAGACCCAGGTCTGAGCCATGTCACCTAACAGCTGTAGGCTTAAACTGAAAGCAGTTTAAGAAGTGTTCCTGTCTTTAACACTCAGATGCCCAACTCCCAATGGGGTCCAAACCCCAAATAAATCCGTTTTACTCTGTATAAAATTATACAGGGTAAACTCATAAATTGTTCACCTTCTATAACACTGATAGAGAGAGATGCACAGCTGTTTGCCCCCCCCCAGGGATTAATACATACTCTGGGTTAATTAATAAGTAAAAAGTGATTTTATTAAATACAGAAAGTAGGATTTAAGTGGTTCCAAGTAATAGCAGACAGAATAAAGTGAATTACCAAGTAAAATATAATAAAACCCGCAAGTCTAAGCCTAATACAGTAATAAAACTGAATACAGATAAGATCTCACCCTCAGAGATGTTTCAATACCTTTCCCCTGGTACAGCCCTTGTTCTAGCTCAGGTGGTAGCTATGGGATTTCTTATGATTGCCGCCCAATTTGGTCTGTTCCACCCACTTATATATCTTTTGCAAAAGGCAAGAATCCTTTGTCCCTCTGGGTTCCCACCCCTCCTCCCTGGAGAAGCACCAGGTTAAAGATGGATTCCAGTTCAGGTGACATGATCACGTGTCACTGTAAGACTTCATTACCCACTTGCCAGCACACATGTAAACAGGAAGACTTACAAGTAAAACACAGCCATCTACAGTCAATTGTCCTGGTTAATGGGAGCCATTAAGATTCCAAACACCATTAATGGCCCACACTTTGCATAACTACAATAGGACCTCAGAGTTATATTTCATATTTCTAGTTTCAGATACAAGAGTGGTACATTTATAGAAATAGGATGACCACACCCAGTAGATTATAAGCTTTGTAATGATACCTTACAAGAGACCTTTTGCATGAAGCATATTTTAGTTACATTATATTCACACTCATCAGCATACTTTCATAAAATCATATAGCGTGCAACATCACACTTACTTTGCAAGCTCTTCAAGAAGGCGTTCTCTTTACACTCTTTATCATATTGCACAAGTGCATTGTCAGCACTAAGCAAAGTGACTGAAAATAGCAACAGAGGGTCCTGTGGCACCTTTGAGACTAACAGAAGTACTGGGAGCATAAGCTTTCGTGGGTAAGAACCTCACTTCTTCAGATGCAAGTAATGGAAATCTCCAGAGGCAGGTATATATCAGTGTGGAGATAACGAGGTTAGTTCAATCAGGGAGGGTGAGGTGCTCTGCTAGCAGTTGAGGTGTGAACACCAAGGGAGGAGAAACTGTTTCTGTAGTTGGATAGCCATTCACAGTCTTTGTTTAATCCTGATCTGATGGTGTCAAATTTGCAAATGAACTGGAGCTCAGCAGTTTCTCTTTGGAGTCTGGTCCTGAAGTTTTTTTGCTGTAAGATGGCTACCTTTACATCTGCTATTGTGTGGCCAGGGAGGTTGAAGTGTTCTCCTACAGGTTTTTGTATATTGCCATTCCTGATATCTGACTTGTGTCCATTTATCCTCTTGCGTAGTGACTGTCCAGTTTGGCCAATGTACATAGCAGAGGGGCATTGCTGGCATATGATGGCATATATAACATTGGTGGACGTGCAGGTGAATGAGCCGGTGATGTTGTAGCTGATCTGGTTAGGTCCAGTGATGGTGTTGCTGGTGTAGATAAGTGGGCAGAGTTGGCATCGAGGTTTGTTGCATGGGTTGGTTCCTGAGTTAGAGTTGTTATGGTGCGGTGCGTGGTTGCTGGTGAGAATATGCTTAAGGTTGGCAGGTTGTCTGTGGGCGAGGACTGGCCTGCCTCCCAAGGTCTGTGAAAGTGAGGGATCATTGTCCAGGATGGGTTGTAGATCACTGATGATGCGTTGGAGAGGTTTAAGCTGAGGACTGTAGGTGATGGCCAGTGGAGTTCTGTTGGTTTCTCTTCTGGGCCTGTCTTGTAGCAGGAGGCTTCTGGGTACACGTTTGGCTCTGTTGATTTGTTTCTTTATTTCCTTGTGTGGGTATCGTAGTTTTGAGAATGCTTGGTGAAGATCTTGTAGATGTTGGTCTCTGTCTGAGGGGTTGGAGCAGATGCGATTGTACCTCAGTGCTTGGCTGTAGACGATGGATCGTGTGGTGTGACCGGGGTGGAAGCTGGAGGCATGAAGGTAGGCGTAGCGGTCGGTGGGTTTTCGGTATAGGGTGGTGTCAATGTGGCCATCGCTTATTTGTACGGTGGTGTCCAGGAAGTGGACCTCCCGTGTAGATTGGTCCAGGCTGAGGTTGATGGTGGGGTGGAAGCTGTTGAAAGCATGGTGGAATTCTTCCAGGGTTTCCTTCCCATGGGTCCAGATGATGAAGATGTCATCAATATAGCGTAGGTAGAGAAGGGGCATGAGTGGACGAGAGCTGAGGAAGCGTTGTTCCAGGTCAGCCATAAAAATGTTGGCATATTGTGGGGCCATGCGGGTGCCCATAGCGGTGTCAC